>NC_072785.1:32882183-32955772 GCF_022539595.1 Amphiprion ocellaris | reverse complement strand
TTAAATTTCTTAACTTTTGAAATCTCCAGGCAAGCTTCACTTGAATGATCTCCATTCTTCTGACTCATATTCACAGCTGGGAACATTTTATTCCATTGCAGGTTTCCCAGATTGTTGGTTAAAATCTTCCCACACTGCCCTGAGAGGGTCAGGCATCTGATGTATAGATGCATTCTCATGTGATATCTATCTGAATGCAGCAGCAGAAGAGGGGGAGCCTGCATCATATCAGATGTAAATGATGGCTGAGACTATGTTTAATAAACATTTCTACTGCTGCAAACTACTAAATCAGTCGAAGGTTCAGCATCCACATTTGTGCTATTGTTATCCAACGTATCCTGCCCTGTCAACCTGGATGCATATTGGCCTTTGTCCTGCCTGTCATGTTTATGTTTCACTGAAGGTTGTCAGATGTAAATGTCAAAGTGGTCTCCAGCTTTACTGTGGAGGCTGTGTGGGGATAAAAGGGAACTCGAACCTTATTAATGGATGTGCAGACGCCTTCTGTGAGCAGAGCAGGGTTTTCTTTCTCATGGAAAAAACAAATGTGAAGGGACGTTTACACGGAGGAAGTGGACATCTGATCTCAGTGGTAGCCTGAATGACCTGAGTGTGTGTGTCAGTGTACTATGAGAGGGCCTACAGTCTTTCCCTATATATCATATCCTGTTATGAGGAGGAACAGCGACAAGGAACACACACAAAATAGAACCTAGACTGTGCATGACGAAGTTTAAACACGCGTATTTGCACGTTGTACCAAAACGACAGCCCATTTTCCAGCATTTCCACACACTAATTGCTCCATCTTTGGTGCTTGTTCATATGCTGACGTAACATAATGCTCACTTCTCAGTGTACAGCTGCAGCTGGGTACAGAGGTACAGCATGTTTGCTTGTGACATTTAGGTCTTCTCCTGTGAGAATGGTGTTATAGTTTCTATACGTGAAGTTCATTTTGACATCCCACCAAATCCATGACAGTTCATGCAGACACCTCTGCACATGTCCACCTGCAGTCCGGAAGTTGTGTCCACACAAATGGAGTACGCGATGACTGTGCTACAAGGGCAGTAGTGTACGTGCAGCATATATACATACAACCTGAAAGAAAAGACTGACCTTGATTTTTATTGTAGTTATTTATATAAAAACCATTTAAATGTAACTGTATTGGCACATAGATATTAAAAAGTAAAATATGTGGTTTAATATTAAACCATGTCAGAGAGTATGCTAGGGTCTGCTAGGGTTCACATGACATGAACTCTGCTATCTCACCAAATCCTGGACAGTGTATGCAAACCCCTCTGTGGATTTCTGTGTGCAGCACAATGTTTGAGTCTGTGTGGACGGTCCGCCTGATGACATGTATATATGGAATATGCTGATACAACCCACTGTGCCTGTATGAAGCAGTCCTCCAAGCAAACTCCTGCAGACTAGAAAATAGTAAAATAGCAACAAATATGCATCTGTGTGCTTCCACAGCTGCCTGCATCCACAAGGGAGATTAATCAAGGCTTGAGAGGGCTGTCATTGCCTGCTGTCATCCACAACTGTCCTGGAGTCAGCGATGGAGCAGAAGGATGGAAAAAAGAGAACCGAGGCTGAGGTTTATGACACATGTTGAGAACCTGACTCATGAGAGCCAAATCTGACATTTGCCTCTGATTTAGAAAGTCAGCTTTAAGTCTTTGCCACTGCTCCTCTCTTTTAATCGTGTTTCCATATTTCCGTCCATTCCTTTGTCATTCATCACACTTCAGTGCTTCTTCTCCCAGTGAGAGTCACAGCAAGGCCATTGCTCTGCTAAAGTTCTCCTTGTTATCCCTTTCTGTTTTTTCACTGTTTAGCTTTCTTTCACATTTCTATCTCTCACTTCCTCACTCCTGCCCTTGGAGATCTTAACCCAGACTCTGTGATAAGAAATATCCTAATTATAGTGAAGTAGGGCACTGTGGCCAAGGGCTGCCTGCTATAATAAACACTTGGGCACTAACACACACTAACTGTGCTGCCCTGGTGAGGCTATCTCAGCAGAGATACTGGGTGGTGTTGTTTGAAAGAGGTCATAGTACCGCTTAGGGAAACTTAACCCAGCTTAGTATGTGGTAAAATCCATGTTGGTGTCAAATAAACTCCACCTGTGTTTTTATTTTATTTATGGATCCCGGGCTGGTAGTTGCTATTTGTGAGGTGCTCTGTCCCATTTCAAAATCTTAGACAATGACATTATTTACTTGTATGTGAAAGAGTTCTTGAGTGAAAAAGCACGAGGTTTAACCTGACTGTTAGGTTTACTGGCTCAGATGTAGGCAGTGAGTGAGGTGACTTTGTAGCGCAGAGTGTTTCTGTTTGGAATGCAGCCCAGGAGTCTGGGAGGCCATCTGGATTGAAGATTGACCTGCAATACCTGCAAATGATTTACAGCCTGCTGGAATCTAACACACACACACACACACACACACACACACACACACACACACACACACACACACACAGAGATCAGTTGTCGCTCATAAGGACTCGGGGAACACAAATCAGACATTAAGTAATATACACAAGTCACACGCAGGCACATACATGCACACACATCCTTCGCACAGGGGTAAACACATGCACATACACACGTAGGTAGTAGACTTAAATACATAGTTGCCTATACACACACAAAGGCAGGTATACACATCTTTGCAGACCACCAATAGCACTGAGGCGAGTGTAAATGTTGACTTTTTAATGGCATTTAGAGACACATAATGTATTGACTTGTTCACTGAAATATAATAATGACAACACTATAAAGATCATATGTATTGGATATGAACAGATGTGGAAGAAGTACTTATATTCTTTATGCTAGTGCTGCACTGTTTACCTCTGCTGTGTGTGATGGCTGAGTGCATCAGCTTTGCATGCATGTATGTCCACACCAACAGTGTTGCTGCTGTGGAGCTGCTACTGCAGATCCATCTGCATCTTTTTTTTAATATTCCATTTAATCTAATATTCTGTTAACTTACTGACATAATGTAATTATAACCAACTAGTGAGACTGTTTAGTTGTTGTTGTTTTTTTCAAATATATCCCAGACACTGAAATTAGAGTGAAATGTACTGGTTATGTAATGCTGCTGCTGAGATGTCAGTATGACTATCAACAGATCTTTTCACTTTTTTTTTCCTTCTGAGAACTGCACACCTCTGGTCTCTGGCCTCCAAGCTGAAACTCTAGACTGGATAGATTTCAGCGAGGCTCGAGCCACATATCAAAGCCACTATCTTCTCAGAAATACAGGCAAGGTGTCCTCTGGCGTAGGCACCAGCTGCCACTATATCCGCTACAGACAGATGTAAAGAATCTGTTGGAGATTGAAAGTCTCTCATAAGGAAGTTGGATGGGTGGTGGTGATGTAAGTCACAGAACTTTCACTCAGGAGACTGAGGTTTGTGTCCTGTATTGGACTATTATTTCTCCACTTAGTTTTAGTTTTGTTTGGTTACGTTTAGGCAGCATTTACTTTGCTGGGCTTAGAAAAGCATCATTGTTTGGGTTAAAAACACCCTTTCACAACATTAACCACTTGTGACAAGGCAAAGTAACTGTAACCTGAAAAGGAGCAACAGTGATGTCACCAGCAGAGTACATGCGAGTATGGACTCATGGCCTTTGTCTGACATTCACAGATTATTTAATGTTGATCAGACTGCTCTGCAAACTGAAAAATGCCATGTAAGGATACCCAGTGAAGGTGTCCTGACAAATCAGCAGCATGTGCCAAACTGAGTCACATGCCAACTACTGCTGAGCATACTCACTGAGCAGATGCACATTTTGGGCTCTACGCAGATATCTGTAGGGGGTCCCTGAGGACTACTTGGTCGGATGATGAAATTTACATCACTCTGACCCTAGCAAACTTTTGCGTATGCCTAAAGTTTAACACTGACTTAGCTTTGGTCTGAACAAGGCATAAACTACAACAGTGTAGAAGATTTATTGACATCCTGCCTCAGTCTGTCTACTGGACCCTGAACCAGAGAGCCAAAACAACACCAGGACCAGCATCCCACAGATGGAGACTAGGCCAGTTGGTGGGAGAACAACCACAGATCTGAAGCATCCAGCTCTGGGACCAGGGACACTGAGAGAAAGGACACAGGGAGAAATAGAGTGAATGCAATGCAATAATGGTATATACATTAAATACATAGGTAGTTAGAGAAGGGCTCAGTGCATCCAGAGAGGTCCCCCAGCAGCCTAGGCCTATAGCAGCAGAACTAGGGGCAAAACTAGGGGACATCAAAAGGGGAAGTCAGTTGTGCAAATGAAGACTCCAGCTGACCCCCCCAGGGTCACCCGAGTCAGCCCTAACTATAAGCTTTGTCCAAAAGGAAGGTTTTAAGCCTGGTCTTAAAAATAGATAAAAATAAATGAAAATAAAAACGCAAATTTAAATTCCCATTAGTTTTTTTTGCACAGCAACCTGCGTTTACATCCAGACTTCCTTCAGACAGCAGCCATGACTGGAATGCCACCAGTGAAACCAGTGAGGGTCAGTGACACATTAAGGGTCAGGACAACACGGAGAGGCTGAGAGGAGGAGGAGGAGGAGGAGGAGGAAGATGAGAAGAACAGAATGTCTACACAGAGTTAGGACTGAGGAGGTAAACGAGAGAAACAGAGAAGGACGACACACTTCGCTGACGCCGCTGAGCGACACTCCTGCTTGTATTAGTGTGAGTGTGTGAGTGTGTGTGTGTGTGTGTGTGTGTGTGTGTGTGTGTGTGTGTGTGTGTGTGTGTGAGACAGAGAGGGAGAGAAAGCAACAGACACAGCAGCTAACTAAACAACAGCAAAAGGAAAGAGCTGAGTAAAAGTGCAGCGCTGCTCTAGAAATAGCAAATGGCCTCACAGTGTAGAAACCAGATGGGTGCACACATGCACAAACGCACACACACAGTGCCCACTTGTGTGTGAATGCATGTGTATACAGGTCGATGTTTGACAGATAGAAACACGATTGCCTCTCCTTTAAAACAAACCAAACACAAACACAGAAGTGAAAACTGCAGCTGAAGACTTAAACGTATCATGGGAAGCTGTACTCATAGAAGAGGATTATGGGGGAAAAGCAATGCCTTGCGTGTGTGTGTGTGTGTGTGTGTGTGTGTGTGTGTGTGTATGGTTTACCCGAGTGATGATTTTAGTCGACACGCTGGCACTTTACATCCCCACCACATGCATATAGAACACTGCTGCCAGACAAGAGTTGTCATTTCTAAACATAAACTTTGCAGCATGTAATATAGACTGTGTGTGTGTCGTTTGTTCAGTTTCAAGGACGGGTTAAACGCCGCTCTCTTTTTATAGCACCGGCAATTCAGCCAGTCTGTATGTGTTTATGCATGTGTTGCGCAGCGAGAAACTTAGTGGTTGAGAAAAAGGAGTTGTGTTTGTGTAGAACGACGCTTGCGATACCATCAGTTCTGTGATGGTGAGAAAGCTGGGAGGGAAAAATAGCAGTTGTGTGTGTGCGTTTGCATGTGTGTGTGCATGTGTGTGTGAAAGCATGTATGCTCCTGCATGTCCTTGGGCCTTTCAGCACAGCTTTGTGCCCTGCTGTCAGGGCAGTCATAAAAGAGCATGAATCAGCCTGTGTGTGTCTTTGCTCGTACACACACACGCTCTCACACACACACACACACACACAACACACACAACACACACACACACACACACACACACACACAACAGACACACAACACACACACACAACACACACACACAACAGACACACACGCACACAAACACAACAGACACACACAACACACACACAACACACACACAAACACACACACACACACACACACACAACACACACACAAACACACACACACAACAGACACACATGCACACAAACACAACAGACACACACACACACACACAAACACAACAAACACACACACACACACACACACACACAACACACACAAACACACACAACAGAAACACAGACACACACAACAGACACATAAACAGACACACACACACACGACACACACACAGACACACACACACACAACAGACACACACACACACACACAACAGACACACAACCTTGCTGGGTCAGCTGATGTAACGACCAACTACACTGTTTCTCCACAATCTCAAAATCTGTTGAATTACTTCTCATTTTGGACCCAAAACTAAAAATATTTTGACAGAATTTTGAGAAATTCATGTTTTCAGGTCTGAGAATTTTTGTTTTTACCTTCAAAAAGACGGTGAAGCCACTTTAAAGGTTCAACATCTCCCGAAATAAAACTCCAACAGCCATGAACTGTGTTGAGAAAAGACAGAATTGTTACAGAGCAATCAGTTTAACTACTGGTCACTGAAAACGGAAGGAAAAAGCTGAATTATTCAACCCAGGCTGGCATTGTGCCCCCAGAAAGTTCCTGTAAGCGTTTATATATGGATGGAACCATGTATTTCTGATATTTTGACTGAAAATGTGTCCAAAATGACTCAGAATCTGTACCAAAGAAGAAAAACGGTCTAAAAGGACTTACATTTGTCAACTATTGGTTACTAAAAATGGAAACAAAAAGTGCTAAATGTTCAACCCAGGCTGGTCTAGTGTCTCCATAAAGTTCCTGTCAGTGTTTATCTATGGATGGATCCATATTTCTACTAAAATCCAGTCTTTGGTCAACATTTCTCCAACTGTTGAGGCTTTAACATCAGTAGAACCTGATGGGTTAAAGTTTAACGAGACAAAGACTGGAAATCTGTCCAAAATCTGTCTAAAAGAAGATAAAGATTGTCCTAAATAACTAAAAAACTTTCAAAAATGTGTAGAAACCTGTCCAACATGACTAGAAACCTGTCCTAAATTACTCAAACTGTGGCCAAAAGAAGGTAAAGACTGTCCCAAATAAATGGAAACTGGTTCAAAATTCCTCAAGACATTCAAAAATTATCTGAAAATGCCAAAAATAACTTGAAATCTGTCCAAAAGTACTCAAGTATGTCCAAAATATCTTGAAACTAGTCCAAAATGAGATAAAGATTGTTCAAAAATACAATAAAAGAACAATTATTGGTCCTTGAAAATGTGTGTGTGAAAATGACAGCAAAGTACGAATATAAATTGTTGTGTGGCTCATACGGAAAGTCGAGGTTCCAGTTTTTAGATGTTTAGACTGAAAACCTGCTAAAAATGACTCATACATGTCAGTAATTACCACCCACTGGTCCTGGTTATGATCCCAGATGATAAATAAATAATCTGAGACGTATTTCCGTCCCTGTGAAGCCATCTTTCTGTTCTTCTGAGGGTTCAGCTACCTGATAAATAACGCTAATTATTCCTGTAATGACTTCTTATTAGGAGCTGTGTCTCCTTTCAGCTCCACAAATCCTCCTTTTATTCTCTAAACTGTAATCCAGAGACGACGACAAGCTGCAGCATAGCTACGGTACACACACACACACACACACACACACACATACACACACACACACACTGAACACAATACACACTCACGATAACACACACACACACACCACCAACTGGAGCTTAGAGCACACACACACATAATAATACATTCACACTCATACTAGATAAACACACATATTAACACACACAGGAGGATATGATGAAAATAAGATTAATAATTATTATTGTTATTCATATAATAATAATAATAATAATAATAATAATAATAACAACAATAATAATAATGTTATTATTATTATTATTATTATTATTATTATTATTATTATTATTATTATTATTATATAAATAGTAATAATTATTAAAATTATTATTATTATTATTATCATTATTATTATCATTATTATTATTATTATTATTATTATAATAGTGAAAGTCCACTGCTCTCTGGCTCTGAATCCAGACAGACCAATTGTGGATCACAGGATTCTGGATGATAATCCCTAAAATATAAATGTAAATCTATATTACCAGTGCTGGGCAGCCATTAACATTTTAACAGTGATTAATCACACAACATCATGCGATTAATCAGATTAAAAGCTTAATGAGGTTAATCTCAAATATGTCAAAAATGTCAAATATCTCCACACAAATACACAAATATCTCTCAAACGTCTCCTACATCTCAAATATCTCTAACATCTCAAATATCTCTAACATCTCAAATATCTCTAACATCTCAAATAGCTCCAACATCTAAAACATGTCAAATGTCTCCTACATTTCAAATATCTCCAACATCTCCAACATCTCAAATATCTCAAACATCTCAAACATCTCCAGCATATCAAACATCTCCAAAAACTCAAATATCTCCAACATCTCAAACAGCTCAGCTTCTTTCTTCTGAATTCATCTCTTCACCTTCCATATGCTGGAAAATATAAGATTTGGTCCAAAAGCTACATCCAAGCATCATTTCTGTTAAACAGAGCTTCTCCTTGAATCCATCAATATCCAGTAATCAATAAGTGATTAGCATGTCATCAGCAGCAGGTTCGACTCGTCATCATCCGTCGTCACGACCAGTCACGAGCTCCATCCATCCACCCATTCATACATACATCCATCCATCCATCCATCCATCCATCCATCCATCCATCCATCCATCCATCCATCCATCCATCCATCCATCCATCATCCATATATCCATCATCCATAATCCATCCAACCAATCAGAAGCTCCATCCATCCATCCATCCATCCATCCATCATCCATCCATCCATCCATCCATCCATCCAACCAATCAGAAGCTCCATCCATCCATCCATCCATCCATCCATCCATCCATCCATCTATCCGTCCATCCGTCCATATATCCATCATCCACTCATCATCCATTCATCATTCATCCTTCCATCCATCATCATCATCCATCCAACCAATCAGAAGCTCCATCTATCCATCCATCCATCTATCCATCCATCCATCCATATATCCATCATCCATCCATATATCCATCATCCATCCATCCATCCATCCATCCATCATCCATCCATCCATCCATCCATCCATCATCCATCCATCCATCCATCCATCCATCATCCATCATCATCCATCATCATCCATCCATCCATCATCATCCATCCATCATCATCATCCATCCAACCAATCAGAAGCTCCATCCATCCATCCATCCATCCATCCATCCATCCATCCCACTTGGTCACCACGGCTACCAGCTACTGCTATGACTACAACGTTACCATGGCGATGAGGTGTGCTGCTGGCCGGCCAGGTGAAGCGTCTTGGGCCGAGCGGCGGAGCAGCTGCCTGCATTAGCTGGCCGCTCCCAGTAGGGGTCACTGTGGAACACACAAACACAACACGTGGAGAAGGTCTTTAACCAGAGATCAGGAGGAGGAGGACAAGGAAGAGCAGCAGCAGCAGCAGGAGGAGGAGGAGGAGGAGGAGGAGGAGGAGGAGGAGCAGCAGCAGCAGGAGGAGGAGGAGGAGGAGGAGGAGGAGGAGGAGCAGCAGCAGGAGGAGGAGGAGGAGGAGGAGGAGGAGCAGCAGGAGGAGGAGGAGAACGAGGAGGTGCAGCAGGAGGAGGAGGAGGAGGAAGAGGAGCAGCAGGAGGAGGAGGAGAACAGTAAGAGGTATGAAGAGGAAGAAATGAAGGAGATCAGAGGTGAAAGCCAAACTAATGAGAACTTCATGGAGAACATTTAGCAGCAGAACATGTTTCAGTGAATAAAACGAGGAGAAGCTTCATGGGGAGAACAGCTGGAGGTTTCTGACTCAGTGGAAAATAAGGAACAGAAAAACTGAGATCTGGAAAGAAACCGATGGAGTCTGTTTAAATAAAAACTAAAAACCAGATCCTGGTTCAACACTCGACTGCCGGCTGATAAATGGAATCATTTTAGTATTTTTTTAGAAGATAAGATTCTTTTTAAACCTGGCTGGTTTTAGGATTCACACTTTGCTTCATTAATGATTGAGGATCTTTATTTTAGATGAATTCTTAATACACAAAACTATGCAAAACTTTAGTATTAATGCACAAAGCTGTAAAAAAAACATGCATATTGCTGCACCAAAGTGTTTAAAACATACACTATATTGCCAAAAGTATTTGCTCACCTGCCCTTGACTGGCATATGAACATAAGTGATATCCCGTTCCTAATCCATAGGGTTCAATATGACGTGGGTCCACCCTTTGCAGCTAGAACAGCTTCAACTCTTCTGGGAAGGCTGTCCACAAGGTTTAGGAGTGTGTTTATGGGAATTTTTAACCATTCTTCCAGAAGCACATTTGTGAGGTCACACACTGATGTTGGACCAGAAGGTCTGGCTCTCAGTCTCTGCTCTAATTCATCCCAAAGGTGTTCTATGGGGTTGAGGTCAGGACTCTGTGCAGGTCAGTCAAGTTCATCCACACCAGACTCTGTCATCCATGTCTTTATGGACCTTGCTTTGTGCACTGGTGCACAGTCATGTTGGAAGAGGAAGGACCAGCTCCAAACTGTTCCCACAAAGTTGGGAGCATGGAATTGTCCAAAATGTCTTGGTATGCTGAAGCATTCAGAGTTCCTTTCACTGGAACTAAGGGTCCAAGCCCAGCTCCTGAAAAACAAGCCCACACCATAATCCCCCCTCCACCAAACTTTACACTTGGCACAATGCAGTCCCACAACTATGGTTCTCCTGGCAACCACCAAACCCAGACTGGTCCATCAGATTGCCAGATGGAGAAGCGTGATTGGTCACTCCAGAGAAGGCGTATCCACTGCTCTAGAGTTCAGTGGTGGCTGCTTTACACCACTGCATCCCACACTTTGCATTGCACTTGGTGATGTATGGCTTGGATGCAGCTGCTGGGCCATGGAAACCCATTCCATGAAGCTCTCTGCTGAAGCACTGTTCTGGAGCTAATCTGAAGGCCACATGAAGTTTGAAGGTCTGTAGCGATTGACTCTGCAGAAAGTTGGCCACCTCTTGGCACTATGCTCCTCAGCATCCATCAGTTTACGTGTCCTACCACTTGGTGGCAGAGTTGCTGTTGTTCCTACACACTTCCACTTTCTTATAATACAGCTGACAGTTGACTGTGGAATATTTAGGAGCCAGGAAATGTCACGACTGGATTTGTTGCACAGGTGGCATCCTATCACAGTTCCACGCTGGAATTCACTGAGCTCCTGAGAGCGAGCCATTCTTTCACAAATGTTTGTAAAAGCAGTCTGCAGCCTAGGTGCTGGATTTTATACACCTGTGGCCATGGAAGTGATTGGAACACCTGATTCTGATTATTTGGATGGGTGAGCCAATACTTTTGGCAATATAGTGTAGATCTTAACGCACCAAAATGTAGATAACCTCAATGTTAGTGCACAAAAGCATCACTAACCTGGATTTTAATGCACACTGGTGCCAAAAATCTGGATCTTATTGCACCAAAATAGAAATAACCTCAATATCAATGGACAAAAGCACCAAAAACCTGGATGTTAGTGCACCAAAGTGGACATAAAGTGGATATTAAGACACAAAGATGCCAAAAACTTGGATAAGAATGGATCAAAGTCAACATAAACTGCATGTTATTGCACTAAATTGTCAAAAACCTTGTGGTTAATGCGCATAAGTCTCAAAAACACAGATACTAAGGCACCAAATTGGAAATAACCTCGATATTCAGGTACAAAATTGTCCAAAACCGAGACATTAATGCACAAAAACATCAAAAACCTGAATGATGATGCATTAAAGTCTCATATTAATGCACTAAAATATAAAAACACAAGACACTAAAGCACTGGAGTGTGTAAAACCTGCATATTAATACAATAAATTATCAACAACCTAAGGGGTCAAAAAAGTAAATATGATAGTCACAAACCTCGATATTAATACACAGAAGTGTCAAATACTTGGATATTAATGCATCAGTATACATACAGTGGATATTAAGATGCAAAGATGTCAGAAACCTGGATAAGAATGCATCAAAAAGTGTAAATAAACTGAATCTTACTGTTCCAAATTGTCAAAAACCTTGTTAACACGCAGAAGTATCAAAAACATGGTTATAAATGCGCCAAAATGTGTGAAACCTGAATATTAACACACAAACAGGTCAAAAACATGGACGTTTTTGTACCAAATTGGATAAAATCTTAATATCAAAGTACAAAAGTGTCCAAAACCAAGACATTAATGCACAAAAACATCAAAAGCTCGATATGAAGGGTCATACAGAATTAAGTGGTTTTAATTATATTTTTTGGAAAATTTTCCAGTTAAATTTGTTTATTTGTCCTGATGTAACAGCACATGGAGGGTTTTTTGGAGCTGAAAATGTTCGTCTTTTTAAACCCTCCTGCAGCAGATGGAACCAGCTCCTTAACTCCTCCACTCCTTGCTGAGGAGGAGGGTAAACCTGGTGAAACATTCGGGGTAAATAAAGCTCCACTTTTCTCTCTTTCTCTCTCTGAGAAGCTAAACGCTGCCGACTGGGACTCGACAGGCAGCCGAAGTGACACCGAGTCAAATCTGAAACACAAAGCAGCTCCAGAGTGACTGTCTGAGGCGGCGAATTATTAGAATTTTACACTCCCACCACAGACAGGCTGTCACAACTCATGGCAGAATGGATTTTTCATAGCGAGGCGGCAGTGGAGGAGCAGCGAGGCGATGCCGCTGCAGCAGAACATTAGCTGCACCGCGGAGCTCCATGAAACCACTGACACCGTGGACCAGGAGTAGAGGAGAACGCAGCTCTGTGAGGCGAGGAACGCTATTGTTCCTGTCAGAGGAGCAGCAAGGGCAGAACAACTCCGAACCACAGCTCCACATTACAGCAGGAGAACGTAGAAGAACTCTGAAGCTCCACATTACAGCAGAACGTTCCCTCACCCACAGCTCCATGTTAAAGCAGGAGAACGTTCCCTCACCCACAGCTCCATGTTAAAGCAGGAGAACGTTCCCTCACCCAAAGCTCCATGTTAAAGCAGGAGAACGTTCCCTCACCCACAGCTCCATGTTAAAGCAGGAGAACGTTCCCTCACCCAAAGCTCCATGTTAAAGCAGGAGAACGTTCCCTCACCCACAGCTCCATGTTAAAGCAGGAGAACGTTCCCTCACCCAAAGCTCCATGTTAAAGCAGGAGAACGTTCCCTCACCCACAGCTCCATGTTAAAGCAGGAGAACGTTCCCTCACCCACAGCTCCATGTTAAAGCAGGAGAACGTTCCCTCACCCACAGCTCCATGTTAAAGCAGGAGAACGTTCCCTCACCCACAGCTCCACATTACAGCAGAACATAGAAGAACTCTGAACCACAGCTTCACATTACAGCAGCAGCATGGAAGTCCACAGATTAAATATCGGATATCTACACACATGGAACAGATAACTGGAGGAGGAGGAGAAGAAGAAGAAGATGAGGAGGAGAAGGAGAAGAAGATGAAGAAGGAGAAGAAGGAGGAGGACAAGATGGAGGAGGAGGAGGAGGAGAAGAAGAAGAAGAAGAAGAAGAAGAAGAAGAAGAAGAAGACTGGGAAACAGATCTCTGCTGCTGGAGGGAAACTGGACGAGATACCAGGAGGAGGTTCTTCATCTGGACGATTCTACAAATTAGAACGTTAACGTCTGACTGTAGAACAGATGGGATCAGAGGAGGAGAACTTACTGCAGCATCAACATGGACACTGTTAGGACCACACAATGCTGATACCTAGAAAACCCTCAGAGGGAGCAGTCCTGTTTGTCTGAAAAAAATCCAAAAATTCAGCAAAAAATTCCCCAAATTTATAAAAATTTGCAAAACCTCCAGGAAAAAAAATCCATAAAAGTTTCCCTTAAAAGTTGTTTTTTAAAAAAATCTGCAAATTTGGCAAGAAATGAAAATTTTAAAAAAATTAAAAATATATAACAATTCTAAATATGTTCAAAAATGAGTAAAAATCTTCCCAAAAAATCCTAAAAATATCTAAAGTGATTCCATATATACCAGTAAAACTTGCAATATTTTCTTCAAGAACAGTCACATAAAAATCAACCAAAATCCAGTGAAATTTACTGGATTTTGGTTGATTTTTATGTGAATGTTCTGAAGAAACATTTTTTTAACATCAAAAAATGTTCAAAAATTTCCCCCAAAAATTTGAAAATGTGGAAATTTTAACTGTGAATTTTTTTCCCCACATTTTCAAACTTTAAAATGGGTCAATTTGACCTGCAGTACGACACCAGGGTTAAACTCTTTTTGAGTTTTCTTGTAAAATTCAACTCAAAACAAGATCATTTCAAGATTGTTTGACTTAACAAGATATTTCAGATGCATTGTCTTAAAACAAGTCCCTCCATCTGCTGAAATGTCTGTTGTTTAGTGAATTTATCTTAAATCAAGTGGGATGAGACATTTTGACTAAAAATAAGACAAATAGACTTGGTAGGATTTAGAGCTTTTGCAGTGCATCTTCCCCTCTCTTTCTGGCCGTTAGTTCCACATTGTTGTCTTCAGGTGTCTCGCTGTTGTTTTGGAAAGTGGACGAGTAGCTGCAGCGCGTGGAGCACATGAAACCCACTAAACACACGTTAAATACACATGCACAAGCACACACACACTCTAGCATTAATGTGACACACACCACAAGAAATTCAATAACCTGAGTATAAACACAGTCACCAACAGACACACAAAGAGAGACTCGTGGGTAAAACGCACACAAGCAAGTAAACAAACATTCACACACTCTCTCTCTCACACACACACACACACACACACACACACACACACACACACACACACACACACACACACACACACACACACACACACACACACACACACACACACACACTCCATCAGTCCAAATGGCAGTGGTAGAAGCAGTACAATGGCTATTGCCGGGCGCCGGCAGAGCTAAATTGCAGACAGCGAAGGGGAGACCTGGGCCATTTTTCAAGGCTGACTATATATTACAAATTGGCTACCCTTGTCTGCAGATACACACACACACACACACACACACACACACACACACACACACCTAACACACACACAGCTCAGTGCTACATGTCTACCTCCATGTACCCTGGGGAAGACCCACAACTTAGAATGGTGAATGAAAAGATAGGTGACCTGCTGGAAGATGTTCACCGTCTCTCCACTGAGCTTAGGGACAAAGATGCTCTGCTGGCCAGGACTATGGAGGTGGCCCATGAGGACTGCCTCTCTCTCTGCGGCCTTCCAGGACACAGCACCCTGGGATCCCTCTTGTCCACGGCCCTCATCCTGCTCTACACCCAGCGCAGCGTTCCCCAGCTCCAGATGGAGGCGTTGCTGGCCTGTCCCACCGGTCACCTCGTCCTCTGTTCAGTCCTACAACTCTCATCATCGGCAACAGCATCGTCAGAAACATCCGTTTCTTCACCGCCACCGCTCGGTGTTTTCCTGGTGCCACCGCTGCTGGACTCCTGGACAAACTTCTGGAGCTGCTACAGTCCATCCCATTCTCAGTATGCCGTGTGATAATTCATATTGGAACAAACGACACGACCCGGCGACAGTCTGAGCTGATGAAACAGGATTTTATGGACCTCTTCAGACTTGTGGAAAACTGTGGTAAGTCGGTCTTCATTAGCGGACCAATTCCGACTCTGTCTCACGGTGCCGAGCGCTTTTCCAGACTCCTCAGTTTGAGCACCTGGCTCCAGCACACCTGCACAGCTCACAACCTGAACTTTACTGACAATTTTAACCTCTTCTGGAACCGCCATGGATTTTATCGACACGACGGACTGCATCCGAGCACACTGGGCAGCTCGGTTTTAACAGCAAACATACACCACGTGGTTCAATCAACACCTGCTGACTGATTGCCGACAGGCCACGCCCACTCACCATACACCTCACACACCTCCCCTCTGCCCACAGGAACACCGGAAAACATCACCCACAACATCCCAACTGTAGTTTTTAACAGATCACACAGAACCCGGACTGTTTTTAGACCAAGAACTTTGATTCCTTTAAAACGCCAGGAGGAGCGCGCGTTTGGCACGAGCATCAACATGGCCGTGCTGAACGTGCGCTCTCTTTTAAACAAAACTTTTATTACTAATGACCTGATTTTAGATAATAAACTGGATAGTCTTCTCCTGACAGAGACATGGCTTGGCACTGATGCACCTGCTGTTCTCACCGAGGCTTCCCCACCGAAATTTAACTTTTTATTCTCCACCAGACAGAGTAGAAGAGGAGGCGGAACTGCCTCCATCACTAGAAACGCTCTCACCCCAACTGAAGTATCTTTTAACAGTTCCTCATCATTTGAGCATCATGCCTTTGTTTTTAGCAGCACTCAGATCCTCTGTTTAACTGTGTACAGACCACCCCATCACTCCAGCCTTTTTATCAGTGAATTTTCAGAACTTTTATCAATCATTCACACCAAATACAAAAGAATTTTAATAACTGGTGATTTTAATCTACACATCGATAACACCTCGGGCCCAATGTCCAGAGACTTTTTAAATCTTTTAAACTGCCTTGATTTTAAGCAACATGTCACACAGCAGACTCACAACAGGAGACACACCCTGGACCTGATTCTAACCCATGGTCTGTCCATTGGACCTGGTTCTAACCTATGGCCTGTCCATCGGACCTGGTTCTAACCCATGGTCTGTCCATCGGACCTGGTTCTAACCCATGGCCTGTCCACTGGACCTGGTTCTAACCCATGGTCTGTCCATTGGACCTGGTTCTAACCTATGGCCTGTCCATCGGACCTGGTTCTAACCCATGGTCTGTCCATCGGACCTGGTTCTAACCCATGGCCTGTCCACTGGACCTGGTTCTAACCCATGGCCTGTCCACTGGACCTGGTTCTAACCTATGGCCTGTCCATTGGACCTGGTTCTAACCCATGGTCTGTCCATCGGACCTGGTTCTAACCCATGGCCTGTCCACTGGACCTGGTTCTAACCCATGGCCTGTCCACTGGACCTGGTTCTAACCTATGGCCTGTCCATTGGACCTGGTTCTAACCCATAGTCTGTCCATCGGACCTGGTTCTAACCCATGGCCTGTCCACTGGACCTGGTTCTAACCCATGGTCTGTCCACTGGACCTGGTTCTAATCCCTAGCCTGTCCATCGGACCTGGTTCTAACCCATGGCCTGTCCACTGGACCTGGTTCTAACCCATGGCCTGTCCATCGGACCTGGTTCTAACCCATGGCCTGTCCACTGGACCTGGTTATAACCCATGGTCTGTCCACTGGACCTGGTTCTAACCCATGGCCTGTCCATTGGACCTGGTTCTAACCCATGGCCTGTCCACTGGACCTGGTTCTAACCCATGGCCTGTCCATCGGACCTGGTTATAACCCATGGCCTGTCCACTGGACCTGGTTCTAACCCATGGCCTGTCCACTGGACCTGGTTCTAACCCATGGCCTGTCCATCGGACCTGGTTCTAACCCATGGCCTGTCCACTGGACCTGGTTATAACCCATGGCCTGTCCACTGGACCTGGTTCTAACCCATGGCCTGTCCATCGGACCTGGTTCTAACCCATGGCCTGTCCATCGGACCTGGTTCTAACCCATGGCCTGTCCATCGGACCTGGTTCTAACCCATGGCCTGTCCATCGGACCTGGTTCTAACCCATGGCCTGTCCATTGGACCTGGTTCTAACCCATGGCCTGTCCATTGGTGTGTCCTCTGTTGTGGACCTGGCTGTGTCTGACCATTACTGTGTGTTTTTTAATATCACCAGTTTTAACCAGCGGGAGGCCCTGGTGAGAATGGTGAGGAAACGTTACCTAACTTCTGAAGTGGCTGCAAATTTTATTGAGATTTTACAAAGCACTACTGCCGAATTTTTACCTGCACTGTGTGATTTTATCGTTGATAATTTTAACAGTAGACTGAAGTCAACCCTGGACTCAGTAGCTCCACTTTTAACTAAAACAATCAGAAGAAAACCTATACCCACGTGGAGAAAAAAATGATAAAATCAATCAATTAAAAAGAAAATGCAGGAGTGCTGAAAGGAGATGGAGGAAATCAAAATTAACAGTTCACTACGAAATCTTACGTCAACAACTCAAAACCTACAATAAAGCAGTCTAACACTCAAGAACTTCCCATTTCGCACAACTTATCATGGACCATAAAAACAACCCCAGGTTCCTCTTCTCCACCTTTAATGTTTTAGCAGGCACTAATTTTAATAAAGCTTTTAAGACGCCATCTGACGCCCTCTGTGAGAACTTTGCAGACCACTTCAGAACCAACATCAAGGACATTAGATCCAGCCTTTTATCCCTACAAGTTTTACCTGTTATCACACCTGATCTGCTGTCCTTACCTGAGGAAACACTGGAGAGTTTTGCCCTGGTTGATGCAAGGACACTTGGTTGAGTTTTCTCCCAAGTGAACCCAACAACCTGCCTTTTAGATCCAATTCCCACATCACTCTTAAAATCATTTTATGAATTCTTTGAGGAACAGTTTTTAAACATTATAAATCGCTCTCTTCAGACGGGTGTCTTCCCCACTGCCTTTAAAACGGCGGTGGTGAAGCCCCTTCTGAAGAAGAGCAATTTAGATCCCAATGTTCTCAGTAACTACCGTCCTGTATCCAACTTACCATTTTTAAATAAAATTTTTGAAAAACTGGCTTTTAACCAAGTCAATGACTTTTTAAACAGAATTAACATTTTAGAAAAACACCAGTCTGGTTTTAGAATGAACCACAGTACAGAGACAGCACTTTTAAAGATTTTAAATGACATCAGGTGGAATCTGGATAATAAAAAACTCAGAGTGTTGGTTCTACTGGATCTAAGCGCTGCTTTTGATACAGTAGACCATCATATTTTGTCAAACAGACTCAAACACCTGGTCGACCTTTCTGGTACTGTTTTTAACTGGTTTGATTCCTACCTCACAGACCGATGTTTTTATGTAAGTATGGATACGTGTTCCTCAGGAACCCATGAAATTAGGTGTGGGGTTCCCCAAGGGTCAATTTTAGGTCCCATTCTTTTTGATCTTTATATGCTTCCTCTTGGGGACGTCATCAGGAGACACGGCATCAGTTTCCATAGCTACGCTGACGATACACAGCTGTACATTGCCGTGTCTCCTGATGACACAGGGCCAATAGATGCCCTTTTAAACTGTATTTTAGACATTAAGTCATGGATGGCAGTGAACTTCCTTTTATCTAAACTACAAGATTTTAAACCAGCAAAATTTGTAAAAAACCTGGGCGTGATTTTCGACTCTGAGCTAAATTTTATGCCATATATTAGAAATATAACAAAAATAGGTTTTTATCATCTGAAGAACATAGCCAGAGGCCTCCTGTTTCTCTCTCAGGCCAGCAGGAGGTCTTAATGCATGCTTTTATCTCTTCTCGTTTAGACTATTGTAATACCCTGCTCTCTGGTCTTCCCAAAAAGAGTATTTTAAAGCTACAATTATTGCAAAACTCAGCCGCACGCGTGCTGACGAGGACCAGAGGGCGGGAACACAAATTACACCAGTTTTAAAGTCGCTGCATTGGCTCCCCATCCGCTTCAGGATCGATTTTAAGGTTCTTTTATTAGTTTTTAAATGTCTTAACGGCCTTGCGCCCTCTTATTTATCTGATCTCCTTTTAACACATCGACCCTCGCGGATCCTGAGGTCCTCTGGCAGTGGCCTTTTATCCATACCACAAGCCAGGACAAAAACCCACGGTGAGGCGGCATTTAGCCACTATGGCCCCCGCCTGTGGAACAGCCTGCTGGAGAACCTCAGGACTGCAGAGACTGTCGATATTTTTAAAAGAAGGTTAAAGACTCACCTTTTTAATCAGGCTTTTAACTAACTTTTTAAATCTTTATGTTCTTATCATTTTGTTTTTATTTTCCTATGTATTTTTACTTTTTTTAACCTTTCACCTTTTTACTTATGTTATAGGTCTTTTATTCTATCTTGTAGTTTTAAATTTTTAGTTATTTAACCCCAGTGTTCTCCTCAGGGGGGTCCTCCACACTGGGGGCTGTATCTGGTCTGCTGCTGGGGGTGCTGTCCATGAGTCCCTTCGGCCCAGCTGGTTGGGGGGCTGCCCACCTCGGTGTGGGGGTCCCCCTGTCTGTCGGGGTCGGGGGGTCTGTGGGTCTGGGTGCCGGCACCCCCGGTGGTCATGGCCTGTGACTCCTCCCAGTGTGGACGACCCCAATTGGAGGCGTTTTCCACAATCGTCAGTGCCATGCCATGTCTCCCTACTGTCAGTGGTGGGAGTGTGTGTCTGTGTATGTATGGGTGTGTGTGTGTGGACATGTGTACGTGTGTGTGCTTGTGCAGTTGTGTGCATATATGTATATATGGAGGGAGGGAGGGAGGGAGGGATGGGTTTTCTTGTTTTTAATGTTGTAAAGCACTTGAGTGAAAAACTGCCTTTTTTTTTTAAGCATATCTGGCTTATTTTAAGACACCTAAGCTTGACAATCCTGGTAAAATAGAGCTTAAAATAAGTTTTCCCAGCTAATTTTAAGATCTCAATATTCTAAATATCATATCTTATTTCTAGAAATCTTACCAAGACATTTTTCACTTGTTCTATTGGCAGATTTTTTCACTTATTTCAAGATAAAAGTTCCTTGAAACCAGTTTTATTTTCTTGCTTTGAGAGGAGCATTTTTGAAATTTACAATTTTAGAGAAGACAGACTTTATAGAAAAATAATTACTGTCTTGAAAAGTTGCTGCATTTTGTAAAATTACAGTAAAAGCATGAAGTGACCGATGAAGGGCTGCAGCTATCCACTAATCATCTGTCTCCGTCTCATTCCCACCTCCTTTATACCAACATGGTTTAATAAATAAAAGCTGCACACATTTATCCAGACGTTTTGGACATTTTACGCTTTTTAAATTTATTTTATGATTAAAGATTTGTGGGATTATATGACTAAACATTGCTCTAACTGATGTTTCTCTGGAACCTTCTGCATCTGAAGAACATCTTAGATGAACGTGTTTCTGTTTGTAATAAATCCTGAATATGTTTCTCATCAGCGTCATGTCATCTTTACATCTGTCTTTAATAGTTCTCCTGGAGATGTTTGGTCTGTCAGAACCAGAGAGAAGTTTCCACAGAGCTGAACCTGAAACACCAACGAGAAACTGTTCAGGAAATTGTTCATGAAAGAGGAACATCATCGCTCTTTAAGGTGGATTTCTGTCCCTGCATTAGTTTATTTTGTATATTTTGAGTAGCTGCTGTTCCAGATGTTCTCCTGAACAGAACCACAGCTGCAGTTTGTTCCTCTAACTCTCTTTAAATATATGCGTCTGTTCCTCCTGGACTTCATCATGTGAGGAGGAGAGGTTTAGTTTGCACACATTATGAGGAACAACAGGAATAAATCCAGCCTCTGCAGAGCCGTAATGGATTCTGTCAGGAGGAATGGATGGAGCTCCATTAGAGGCGCTGCTAAGTGTGATGAAGGGCGAAGCTGCTCGGACTCACAGCTCACTCTGGAGCTTCTTGAGGTTCTGCTGACGGACAGACGAGGAGAGAACGGCTCGTCTTCTCCGTAAATCTCCGAGTCTTCCCTCCGATCGGCCCAACAGGAAGTGACCCGACATGTTTATTAACACCTCTTTAGCCGAGCTGCCGTCCTGATTTATGAGCCGACATTTGCAGGTGGAAGCACTCAGGTGCCTCCGAACACGTCATGCACAAACACTCCATAAATCTCCACTGAGCAGCTCTGACCTGCTCTTCATCTCATCCATCAGCTCCATCAGGTTCCTCCTGGTTAAAGAAATAAAGAAACGTTCCATCTCCAGCCTCAACATGTTCTACTGAAGGTCTCCAACATCTCAACACAATCCTCAGACATGAAGATCAACCATCAGGAGACCAACATTTGCAGTAAACCACTTCCTGGACAACCAGACTCTTCCTAGAACATATTTTATACTCTGTTATTTGTAAAGTCTAACAGATATGCTCCAGAATGAGTTTTATTTCTGAGGAGGTTTCAGATGAGAGGAACCTGACAGATGGATCTTTCAAGATGGAACAAAAGGTTCAAAAAAATTCTGGTGTTGGACATTTTTTGGGTTTATTTTGCTGCATCACAGTCACTGCGAAACCCAGAAAACGGAGGAGAAACTCCAGATATGAAGGAAAATGTTGATATTTTAACCCAAACCAGGATATTTCTCTGGAAACTAACCAAGAAACACTGGTGCCTAAACTTAACCAAGCGTCTCACAAGTCAAACAAAATGTGTATTTTTTTAAATAACTAATCAGATATGAGATGAAAATGGTGGAAAAACTCCAAATATGTAGAAAAATGTTGGTATTTTAACCCAAACCACAATATTTTTCTTGGTTCTGAACTCAGAAATTTACGAAATTAATGTTATCACTTTATTAACAAGCAAAACTAAACATACAAAAAGAACAAAAAATGTATTTTTTTGACAGAATTTAAACGTGTTTAATTCAAACTGCAGACCTTCAGATCTAAACTCTTCTAGTTGTGTTAAAAGATCAGAGTTTTTCCAGTTTATTTAAAGTTTTAAAGCTGATTATCTGAACTAAATGTTTCCTGAAAAGCTGCAGAATAAAACGCAATAAATAAATATTCTGGTGGGATTTAATGCAGTTTGTTTCCTGGTTCTAGACTCAGAAATCTACAGAAGACAGTAAATATGACCAGACGGTTTGTAGTCTTATGTTCTGGACTTAAAACTGCATTTTCCTGCTATTTCTGATTATTTTAGAACAGAAAATGTTGAGTGAATGAAGCACATTTAACCCATCGTGTTCCTGTCCATCATGGATCTAACTCTGCTTCCTCTAAAACCTCCAGACCTCTGGATGACCATACGTCTGATTGGTCTCTGATTGGTCTCTGGAACTCTCTGGAATTCCAACAAAAGGTGATCATTTCTCCACATTTTTACTCGTTCAGGTTAAATCTGAGACTTTTCTGTCTGAAGCTGGAGGCTCTGAAACAGCCTGGAGAGGAGATGATAGTCCTCAGATAGGAATCATCTACTATCCTCATATCTGGACCAGAGGTTAGGAGGAGGAGGAAGGGAAGCGGGGACAACGAGGAAAGAAGAAGAAATTAGTAAAATAATATTTTATAGAAGTTTGACCTGCCTTTTAATACTTTTACAAATATGTAACAAGCAGAACCCGTATTTGAACATCTGGATATGAACACATCTGCATCAAGAGTATTTAAAGAGTCTGGGCAGAAACAGACACAGAAATCTGATTTAAAGCCTGAATTATTTTGTGAGCAGCTAGCATTGTTGGAAATCTAAAATTGTGCAGCTTTATTTGAAATTAACTTTCCCTTTTAAAGTGAGAAATGTTTTCTAGAAGCTGTGAGGTTAAAGAGCTGCTGGTTTAACATCTGTTTGTGGTAGTTTTGGTCTTTTTGTGGCCATTTTGCATCTTTTAGTAGAGATTTAGTGTCTTTTTCTGGTGATTTGTGGTCTTTTTGTGCTGATTTTGTGTTTTGTTGTGTTAATTTTGGCCCTTTGTTGGAGATATAGTCTCTTTTTGTGGTAATTTCCCAGCTTTTTTAGTTATTTTTGTTGCAGTTTTTCTCAGAACTCAGATGTTTCTCCTCCTAAATGTCATGGTTCTATCTGCTGGACTGATGAAGTTCTGGAAAAGTCCATTAAAAAGTGATAAATCTGGACAACACCCTCTATGGAACTCTGGAAATATTCCCAATCTGAAGGTAGAACTCTGATCATTGATGAAGTTACTGGAGATGAAGAACCAGATGATTCTTTGGGGTCATTTTGCTTCTTTTGCTGTCTTTTTGTGGTGATTTTTGGTCTTTTCGTGCTGATTTAGTATTTTGTTGTGGTAATTTTGGACCTTTGTTGGTGATTTGGTTTGTTTTTGTGGTGATTTTCCAGTTTTTTCAGTTATCTTCGTTATAACGTGTCGTCTCGCTGGTCTAAGCGCTGGTGTCGGAGCAGCTTTGACGGTTCTGATGATCCAATCAGACGTTTTATTTCTGAGGCAGAAAGAGAAGAAATGAGGAGGCAGACGGAGGAAGCAGGAGGCCGGAGAAAACAAGAGAATCTCTATTTTCTCTCACCTCTGCATCGCCAGACATCCCAGCAGGACTCAGTAAACAGAGAGTGTGCTAGTGTGTGTTGTAGAGTGTGTTATAATGTGTGTGTTACTGTGTGTGTTGTAGAGTGTGTGTGTCCTGCAGGTTTCTCCACAGTGTTTCTGAGGACTGACAGGATCAGCCTGAATCCCTGCTGGTGACACACACACTCCCCACATGGGTCTGGACCAATCAGAAAGCTACAAACACACACACACGCACGCACGCACGCACGCACGCACGCACGCACGCACGCACGCACGCACACACGCACACACACACACACACACACACACACACACACACACACACACACACCGCAGCGCAGGTATGTTAACGCAGCAGTCTGTGTGTGTGTGTTGTGGATTAATCAGTCGTCCTGTTGACTGAAAACAAGATTATTTGTCTCAGAAAAACCTGCAGGTTTTCACTTTTGTTTTTCTGCTGATGTTCTGGATTTTTCTCAACATCAATAAATTCCACCTGCAGTAATTTAACGAGTTCAACCTGATGTTCTAATCTGGTTCTGGAGCTTCTGATTAAACATCAGAGTTCTACCTTCAGACTGGGAACATCTCCAGACTTCCATAGAGGTGGGTCCAGATTTATCACCTTTTAATGGACTTTTCCAGAACTTCATCAGTCCAGCAGATAGAACCATGACATTTAGGAGGAGAAACATCTCAGTTCTGGGAAAAACTGACCCCAGATCACTACAGAAAAGGTGAAAATATGACAAAGACACAAAATTGCTACAAAATGATGGAAAAGTACCACTAAAAGATGCAGAATTACCACAGAAAGCAATAAACTGACACATAAACACACAAAATTAAGACAAAAGGAGAAGAAATGTCACAAAAATATGAAAAGTCATAAGGAAGACACACAAAGTCTCTCCAAAGACTCACAAAATCACCATCTAAAGATGCACAATCACTACAGAGGGTAAGATAATCACCACAAAAAGTTCAGAACTCACAATAAAAACGCACAAAATCAACACTAAATGATGCAGAATTTCTAGAAAAAGATGCAGAATTATGACAGGAAGAGATAAATCACCTCATAAAGACGCAAAATCAGAACAAAAAAAAACCTAAATTCCCTCTAAGGAGGGAAAATTCCTCAAAAATATGAAAAATCACAACAAAAATGCACAAAATCATTACAAAAAGAGACAAAATTACTACAAAAAGTCACAAAATAACCATCAAAAGATGCACAATCACTACAGATGGTCAGAGAATCACCACGGAAAGATCAGAGATCACAAAAACACACAAAATCACCACAAAATGTTGCAAAATTACTACAGGAAGAGATAAATCACCTCATAAAGACGGAAAATCAGAACAAAAACCTACAAAATTACCAAAAAATATAAAAAAAAGGCCACAACAAAAATACAAAATCACTACAAAAAGTCACAAAATCGCCATCAAAAGACGCAAAATGATCACAAAGAGACGCACAATCTGAAGCCTAATACTGATTTTTGTTCTTTTTTTTTCTTTAACCAACTTTGAACATCAATATTATGGGATGTATCCTAGTTTGAACAGCATTAACCTCCTCAGAAGTCTTTGTCATGGTGCCCGTTGCTGCTAAACTCATCCAGGTCCTGGAGTTTCAAGAAACGTCTTCCAGACTCTAGAAGGTTATTAGACGATCAGATCAGAACGGGACTCTAGAAGGCTATTAGATGATAAGAACGGGACTCTAGAAGGTTATTAGATGATCAGATGAGAATGGGACTCTAGAAGGTTATTAGATGATCAGAACGGGACTCTAGAAGGTTATTAGATGATCAGATCAGAACGGGACTCTAGAAGGTTATTAGACGATCAGATCAGAATGGGACTCGAGAAGGTTATTAGACGATCAGAACGGGACTCTAGGAGGTTATTAGATGATCAGAACGGGACTCTAGAAGGTTCTTAGACGATCAGATCAGAATGGGACTCTAGAAGGTTATTAGACGATCAGAACGGGACTCTAGAAGGTTCTTAGACGATCAGATCAGAATGGGACTCTAGAAGGTTATTAGATGATAAGAACGGGACTCTAGAAGGTTATGAGATGATCAGAACGGGACTCTAGAAGGTTATTAGACGATCAGATCAGAATGGGACTCTAGAAGGTTATTAGATTAAGGAGTGGAGAGAGACAAAGAATGATGAAGAAGCAGAAGACAGAAGGAGTTTAGAGTCTGTCTGATCCATTAAATCCAGCAGAGAAGCTCTCAGATCTCAGAGATGTCAGTCTGCATCCATCCACTGACAATGATCCTCCTCTGGATCCCTCTCCTCTTCATTTTTTCTCTTTCTTCATTTTCCTCCACTGGATTCCTCTCCTCTTTATTCTGTCTATCTATTTACTCGTCTCCTCACCAGGATCTTTTCCTCTTTATTCTATCTATTTATTCTCTTTTCTCTTCTTTATTCTGTTTATTTAGTATCCTCCACAGGATCCCCCTCTTCTTCATTCTATCTATTCTCTTCTTCTCTTTATTCTATCTCTTTCTTCTCCTCACCAGGATCCTCTCCTCTTTATTCTATCTTTTTATTCTCTCTCTTCTCTCTATTCTATCGCTTTATTTATTCTCCTCTGGGTTATTCTCTCTCTTCTTTCTCTTCCCTCTTTCTCTTTCTCGTCTCTGGCCTCCAGATCTCTTCCTTTGTTTTTTTTTGTTTCTCTGCAGCTCAGTCGTTTGTTCTCTTCCTCTTTTCTTTGTTTTTATTCTCTGGTTTTTATCCGTTCATTCTCTCCTCTCTGAGCTCTAAATCTCTTCCTCTCTCTCTGTCACACATCACTGTTCCCACAGATCCTCTGGCGACCCACAATGCACTGCCCCGGCCTCACACACACACACTAATACACACACACACACACACACACACACACACACACTAATACACACCAACACACACACACACACACACACAAATACACACCAATACACCCACCAACACACACACACACACACACTGCTACACACTGGTGTGTGTGAGTGACGGCTCGGCCTCCTGCAGCTCTTTGACATTCCCGTCGTGTCGTCGTGGAAACAGAGGATGAGGATGGAGCCGCACTCGGCCTCCGATCGCCACAGAATGCCTCTTTTTTCCATTTCTGCCGCCTTTCAGCGACTTTACATCTGAAGAGACTCAGAAGTGAACAAACAGCTGCTGAAACTCACAAACTGTTCTAGATCTGCAGAAAAACACGCTTTCAGGAGAGAAAACCGAAGCGAGAAGAGAGTCAGACGGCAGCTTTCACTTTCACTTTCTACCGTTATTAACCCTCATGTTGTCCTGTGGGTCAAATTAACTCGTTTTAAAGTTTGAAAATGTGGAAAAAAAATATGTATTTTCACAGTGAAAACTTCCACATTTTCAACATTTTTGGGGGAAATTTTTGAACATTTTTTGGTGGAAAAAAAAATGTTACAAAAAATGTTTCCTTAAGAACATTCACATAAAAATCAACCAAAATCCAGCAAATTTCGCTGGATTTTGGTTGATTTTTTTGTGAATGTTCTTAAGAAAATATTAGAAGTTTTACTGATATATATAGAATCACTTTAGATATTTTTAGCAATTTTTTTTGAAGATTTTTACTCATTTTTAAAAAAATATTTATAAAAATTTTCTTGCCAAATTTGGGGGATTTTTTAAAAAATCATACTTTTAAGGGAAACTTTTAAGGGATTATTGGAATTTTTTTCCTGAAGGTTTTGCAAATTTTCAGAAATTTGGGGAATTTTTTTTCTGAAATTTTGGATTCTTTTCAGACAAGGAAACAATATTTTTGGTGCCCGTAAATGAAAACAACAGGAGGGTTAAATCACAACCACAGCTCAGCTGCTTGGTAAAACAATCACCTAAACTACAGCATTTATCAGAGGCGGAACGAGGATAAACCCAGCTTTCTGACGGTCCTTGAACGCCTCATGTCTGACTGATGGTTTCATCATGAAAAACACAAAATCTAAGCTTAAATTCTGATGTTTCTCATGTCATTCTACCTGCTGGTGGGTTTGAACAGAAGTTATCTTTTTAAAATATCACCAAAAATCCACCATTCATCAGACAGAAAGAGTAAAAACTTAAAAAAACAACAGCTCGTTGGCTTCCTGACGGTCCTTGAACATTGAAGATCTTTAGACATTTGAGGAAACTCTGATCTGATCTGATTTTTACTATTTCATGACATTTTAGACCAAACAGCTGATCAATAATTCCAGAAAATAATCGTCAGTGTAAATAATCATTAGTTTCAGCTTTGGTTTAGAAGAACTTTGACATTTTAGTCATTTTTTAGAGTCCGAATGTCCAATATTATCTAGTTTCTTTCCTTCTTTATGTCATTAAACTGAAAATCTTTGGACTAAACCAGATGTCTCTGATCCACATTTTTAACATTTTAGACCAAACAGCTGCTAAATTAATCAAGAAAATAATTAATTAAAAAGGTCATTAGTCCTCGAATGAACCTTCAAACCAAACTTCACTTTAAAAAGAGGAACTAATTAAACTTTATTTTTAGCTCCCATTTGGTCGCCTCCTTCAAAATTTGGGCATCAGAAGTAACTATTCTGGTAATTAAATTAACTTTTTCATTCAATTTTAAATCAAAATCAGGCTAAATTCTCTGATTTCAGCTCCTTCAATGTGAATATTTTCTGGTTTATGACAGGAAACTGAAGATCTGTGGACTAAACCAGATGTGTTTATTAAACTCTGATCCACATTTTCTGACATTTTAGAGACTAAATAACAAATACATTCATCCATAAAACTAGTATTAGTTGCAGATGAAAAATAAACCAAACTCCATCAGAAAAAGTTGCAATTTAATAGATTTTTAGCTCTGATTTGGTCACCTCCAGCAGATATCTGCTTTTGAATTACAATATTCTGGTAATCAGTTCTTCAATTTTAATAGTTTTTACATGAGTCAGTCTAAATTCTGTGATTTCAGCTTCTTCAATGTGAATATTTTCTGGTTAATGACAGAAAACTGAAGATCTTTGGACTAAACCAGACATTTAATGAAATTCTGATCCACATTTTCACCATTTTGTGACATTTTAGAGACCAAATATTGAATACCTTCTGGTTTCGTTCTTCCTCTGTGAGAGTAAACTGAAGATCTCTGGACTGTTTATTAAATTCTGATCCACATTTTCACCATTTTCCCATCATTGAATGGCTAAAATAAGCGACAGGTTAATCAATAATGGAAAAAAGGATGGCTACAGCGTCTGTCTGGGAATAAACGGATGCTTTGAGCGGATCGAACCACCAGACTCGGCGTTCCAGATGCAGGACTCCCACGGAGCTGCCGGGAGTTGGGTTCCCACGGCGACAGACTGCCGCGGTAACCTTGCTCTAGCCCATTTAAATCCACTAAAGAGACGTCTGGCTGATAAGATCGCTGCTCTTAATGTGAAACCACCCAGTTGAGCGGCGCTCGTTTAAGGCGGCGCTGATAAAGCAGAAGGACAGATTTGTCTTTCCTCTCTGCTGTTAATACAGTTATCTGGAGGCTGCTGAGTGGGAGATGATGGATGGACTGATGCTCTCGTTAATAATTCACCAAGGTGTCACCCGCGGTCGCTTTGCCCTTCACGTTGCGGCCAATCAGGGGGCTGCGGCCGGCGCTCTGATTGGAGGACGGCCGGGGAAGACGCCGCCTTCATGCAAACGAGCTGCTGTTGCATCTTCACCTCCGGTTTGGGCTCCACACTGGAAAAAATGCTCCTCTCAAAACAAGAAAAATAACTGATTTCAAAGAACTTTTACCTTGAAATAAGTGAAAAAATCTGCCAATAGAACAAGGAAAAAATGGCTTGGTAAGATTTCTAGAAATAAGAAATGATATTTGAAATCTCAAAATTAGCTCAAATTAACTTATTTTAAGCTCTATTTTACCAGGATTGTCAAGCTTAGGTTTCTTAAAATAAGCAGTTTTTCACTCAAAAATAGTTTTTTACTTTCATGTAACCTCCTAATTTCAGATGTATTAATCCTCCTGTTGTCTTCATTTACAGGCACCAAAAAAATTGTTTCCTTGTCTGAAAAAAACCCAAAAATCAGCAAAAAAAATTCCCCAAATCTCTGAAAATTTGCAAAACCTTCAGGAAGAAAACTACAATAATTCCTTAAAAGTTAGATTTTTAAAAAATCCCCCAAATTTGGCAAGAAAACTCTTGTAAATATTTTCAAAAAATGAGTAAAAATCTTCCAAAAAATCCTAAAAATATCTAAAGTGATTCTATACATATCAGTAAAACTTCTAATATTTTCTTTAAGAACATTCACATAAAAATCAATCAAAATCCAGCGAAATTCGATGGATTTTGATTGATTTTTATGTGAATGTTCTTAAGAAACATTTTTAACGTTTCTTTTTTCCACCAAGAAATGTTCAAAGATTTCCCCAAAATGTTGAAAATGTGGACATCAGAAGTTTCACTGTGAAAATATTTATTTTTTTCCTACATTTTCAAACTTTAAAATGAGTCACTTTGACCCACAGGACGACACGAGAGTTGAACTTATTCTGAGTTTTCTGGTTAAATTCAACTCAAAACAAGACAATTTCAAGATTATTTGACTTAAGATATTTCAGATGCATTGTCTTAAAACAAGTCCCTCCATCTGCTGATACGTCTCTTGTTAAGTGAATTTATCCTAAATCAAGTGGGATGAGATGTTTTGACTAAAAATAAGACAAATAGACTTGGTAGGAGTTTTTGCAGTGCATCCGTCCATCCTCTCCTCTTCTGTAATTTGTGAGGAAAGGAAGACTTCTGAAGTCTCTCAGCAGCTTTTTATCCTCACTCCATCTCGCCATCCTTCAGAGTCAAGGAGAAGTGAAAAACATCGTCTCCATCCACACGTCAACTCGTTGAAAAGGGAATAAATCTGGGCTGAAGTTTGGGGGCGAACACGCAGGAAGACGACATCTGAGTGTGGATTGAAGTCCGAGTTGAAGGGCGAAACTAAAACTAGTTTAAAGGCGCTGAGCTGCTGTGTTATTTTGGGAGGAGAGGGGGCGGCTCTCCTTTGTTGACTTTAAAACAGTGATTTTTGGAGGATAGAGATGTTTGAAAAGCACTCGGGTCCACAGGGAGACGCAGATCCTCCACTGAAAGCAGCCGACGAACTGAGCGTGTGCAGACTGGCTGTCTTCTGTAAAACACAACGCCTGGTTCTGTCTCCACCGACGACAACAGAACAACTCAACTAAAGCTATCACTGAAAACAGAGAAGTACGGAGGCCCAGAGAGGTCAAATCACTGCAGGTTCAGGAAAACGAAGTCAACAATTCAGCTGATTTTAATGTTAATGTTAGAAAAAAAGCAACAAAAGACCAGAAGGTTCGTTAATATCCATACAAAATTAACACAAACGAGGGAAGAATTATCAGAAAAACATGAAAAATCACAATGAAAACAGAAAATCTCTACAAAAAGTCGCAAACTCACTACAGAGACAGAGAAACGCAACAAAAAGGTCAAAAATCATAATAAAAATGCACAAAATCACCAGTAAAAGATGCAAAATCACGACAGAAAAAGATAAACTGACGCATAAAGATGCAAAATTTCTTTTATTCCTTAAAAAAAGGAGAAGTACGGAAGCCCAGAGAGGTCAAATCACTGCAGGTCCAGGAAAACTAAGTCAACAATTCAGCTGATTTTAATGTCATCAGGGAGTTTTCCCTCCTAGAATTCTGGTTCAGGTTAGAAAAACAGCAACAAAAGATCAGAAGGTTTGAAAATATTAACACAAAAACATGAAAAATTCAAAAACAAAAACACACAAAATTACTAGAAAAAGTCTCAAAATCACTACAGACTCAGAGAATCACCACGAAAAGATCAAAAATCACAATAAAAACACACAAAATCACCACTAAAAAAGATGCAAAATCACAGCAGAAACACACAAAATCACCTCAAAAATATGAAAAATCACCATGAAAACAAACAAAATGACTACAAAAAGTTGCAAAATCACCATCAAGAGGGGGGAAATCATGATAGAGGGTCAGAGAATCACCACAAAAAGATCAGAAATCAGAATAAAAATGCACATAATTTCTACAAAAAGATGCACAATTTAAACAAAGCACAAAAAGTAAACACAAAGGGGGAAAAATTATCACAAAAACATTAAAAACCACAGCGAAAACATAGAATTATTACATAAAGTTGCAAAAATTTGGCAAGAAATAAAAATTTTAAAAATAAAAATCGTGAATATTTCCAAAAAATGAATACAAATTTCCCCCCAAAATCCCAAAAATTTCTAAAGTGATTAAATATATATCAGTAAAACTTCTAATATTTTCTTAAGAACATTCAGAAAAAAATCAACCAAAATCCAGCGAAATTCGCTGGATTTTGGTTGATTTTTTTCTGAATGCTCTTAAAGAAGCATTTTTTTTAAACATTTCGTTTATTCCACCAAAAATTTTCAAAAATTTCCCAAGTGTGGAAGTTTTCACTGTGAAAATATAGATTTTTTTCCCCCACATTTTCAAACTTTATCACAGGTCAATCTGACCTGCAGGATGACACGAGGTTTAAACATTTTAAAACTTCATTAAACCACATTTTCTCCTGTTTGTTTGACTGGACTTCAGGTTCTTCTCCTCTAAACCTCTCCACTGCCTCCTCCTCCTCCCGCTTGTTTTCACCAGTTTCTACATTTCTGCTGTTTCTTCCCTCTTTTCTCCTCCTCTTCTTTTCTCCTCTAATCATCCTCTCATCTCCTCCTGTCCTTTCACCTCCATGGCAACGGACAGTCAATGAAAAAGGCATCCGGTAACCACGGCGACCAAACACAGAGTGAGTGTGTGTTCAGTCTCCATGGGAAAAGAAAAAACTGGCAAGAGACGGAGGAGAGCTAATGAAAGAAAGAAAGAAAGAAAGGTTTCCTCCACACGACACTAAACTTTAACAGAACCTTTCGCTTCTATTTCAACAACTAACTAACGTACAAAATAAATAAAACCATCTGGTTCTGTATCTGCAACAACTTTAATGGACTTTTCCAGAACTTCATCAGTCCAGCAGATAGAACCATGACATTTAGGAGGAGAAACACCTGAGTTCTGGGAAAAACTGCAAATAAAATCACTTAAAAAACTGGAAAATCCAGATTCAGTTTCAGATTCAGAAAACTTTATTTATCCCCTAGGGGCAATTCAGTTTGCAGACATGGGTCGCAGCAGGACAGGACATGAAACACACATTCCACATACATTTGACTTGGATCTGTCAATAGTCAGGGTTCAGCAATAAAGTGCAACAGTGACAAAGTGCAACAATATCAATATATACCTCACTACATTTAAAACTACATGTAAAACTATAAAACAACACGGTCACTGTCATTTAAAAGCCTAATGGCGGAAGGAATAAAAGAGTTGACGTATCGGTTTGTTTTCCTCCTGGGAGCGAGATAGCGCCTCCCAGAGGGCATCAACACAAACCTGTGTGTCAGTACATGGTCAGAGTGTGCAATAATGCTCTTAGCTTTGTGGAGCACCTGCCTGCTCCATAGAGAGTGTAGGTCAGTAGTCTGCACATCCATGACTCTAGCACAAGTCCCAACTATGCTGGACAATGTGTTTTTGTTTTTTACTGACAGCCCATGAAACCATGATATAAAAGACTCTCAATAAAAGAACGATAAAAGACAGATAAAAAAAAACCCTATTAAAAGAGTTCAGTTTCCCAAAAATGGCCAAATTACCACAAAAAGAGCCTAAATTAGCCTGAAACGTTCAAATATGCCAGCAAAAACATGGAATATCACCACAAAAATGGTCAAATTTGCCACGAAAACGACCAAAAACATCACAAAACAGGTGAAATTGTGACAAAAACTCAAATTTAGCACAAAAAAAAATCAACGAAATAGGAATAAAGTTCCTTCCTGACCTCCTCAGAGCATCAGGTTAAGGTTAGAACTTCATCAGTCCAGCAGATAGACACATGACATTTAGGAGGAGAAACCCATCTGAGTTCTGGTAAAAACTGCAACCAAGATGATTAAAAAAACTGCAAAATTCCCACAAAAAGAAATCTAATCACCAACAAAGCGCCAAAATTACCACAACAAAATACCAAATCAGCACAAAAAGACCAAAAAATCACCACAAGAAGACAGTAAATCTCCACCAAAAAATGCAAAATGACCACAAAAAGGCCAAAACTACTCCAAAGAAATGTAAAACCAGCACAAAGAAATACAAAGTCAGCACAAAAAGACCTAAAATCAGCACAGAATGGTGCAAAATTACCACAAAAATGGCCAAAACCACCACAAAATGACAACAAACCACCACAAAAAGACACAAAATCTGCACCACAAGAAGCAAAATGACCACAAAGAATCATCTGGTTCTTCATCTCCAGTAACTTCATCAATGATCAGAGTTCTACCTTCAGACTGGGAATATTTCCAGAGTTCCATACAGGTGGGTCCAGATTCATCACTTTTTAATGGACTTTTTCAGAACTTCATCAGTCCAGCAGATAGAACCATGACATTTAGGAGGAGAAACATCTGAGTTCTGGAGAAAACTGCAATGAAGATGGATAAAAAAAGCTAGAAAATTACCATAAAAAGAAATCTAATCACCAACAAAGCACCAAAATTACCGCAACGAAATACATCAGCACAAAAAGAGGTGAATATACCACAAAAAGACACAAAATCTCCACCAAAAGAAGCAAAATCAGCACCAAAAAATGCAAAATTACCAGAAAAACGGCCAAAACTACCACAACGCAACACCAAATCACCACAAAAATAGGTTAATATACCACAAAAAGACATGATGCTGCCACCACCATGCTTCACGTTATGATGCTGCCACCACCATGCTTCACATCATGATGCTGCCACCACCATGCTTCACATCATGATGCTGCCACCACCATGCTTCACATCATGATGCTGCCACCACCATGCTTCACATCATGATGCTGCCACCAACGTGCTTCACATCATGATGATGCCACCTCCATGCTTCACATCATGATGCCGCCACCACCGTGCTTCACATCATGATGCTGCCACCACCATGCTTCACATCATGATGCTGCCACCACCATGCTTCACATCATGATGCTGCCACCACCATGCTTCACATCATGATGCTGCCACCACCATGCTTCACATCATGATGCTGCCACCACCATGCTTCATATCATGATGCTGCCACCAACGTGCTTCACATCATGATGCTGCCACCACCATGCTTCACATCATGATGCTGCCACCACCGTGCTTCACATCATGATGCTTCCACCACCGTGCTTCACATCATGATGCTTCCACCACCATGCTTCATATCATGATGCTGCCACCAACATGCTTCACATCATGATGATACCACCTCCATGCTTCACATCATGATGCTGCCACCACCATGCTTCACATCATGATGCTGCCACCACCACCGTCCTTCACATCATGATGCTGCCACCACCGTGCTTCACATCATGATGCTGCCACCACCGTGTTTCACATCATGATGCTGCCACCACCGTGCTTCACATCATGATGCTGCCACCACCGTGCTTGACAGTGTAAATGCTGTGTCTATGATGATGTTTTTTGTCAAAAATGACATCTAGTCTAACGGACAAAAAGCTTCATTTTATTCTCATCAGACCAAAGAATCTTCTTCTGGTTTTAGATAATTCACCAGAGAAAACTTTAAAAGGTCCTTCTGAGTAAACTTTAAGGCTCATATCAGCTGTTTGTAGGTGGTCAGAACTATTATAGATGATTGAAGAAGGAACCAGAATCATCTACAGACACTACTCATTCTGTGTAAAAATCAGACTTTAATTTAGGAGTAAAATCCCAAAGTTTGGACCCTCCTCTATGGACTTCAAGGCCCTGGAACTGTGGAAATCTTCACAGTTTGAAGGTAAAACGTTGTACATCTTCATTAAATCTGATAAAGTTACTGCCTCTGTAAAATTGGAGGAGTTTTTAACCGTCTCTAGATTCTCATTCATGACGTTCACTCAGTGCTGCAGCTGAACGGTAAACATCCAACAATGAAATGAAACTTCAGCCTCATTCTAATCTGAGTGAGTAAATCCTCGTGCAGTTTAGAGCCTGTTTGTAAATGTTTCTTTTAGAGCTTAAAGCCAATAAAATCCAACAGAAGAGCAGCAGAGTGGAGACGAATGAGAATAGAAGGAGGGAATGGAAGGGAATGGAAGGAGGAGGAAGATGAAGCGAGAGCCTCCATCATGTGTCATGTCGTCTGATTATTACCATCCCAGCCTCACTGTATATCTGTAAATAACAGGAATAACAGGCTGAGAGGGAAATGAAATGGAAAATAATTCAGCTGTCTGCAGCAACGGCTCTTTGCTTTACTGTAAATAATTGCAGCAATGTGGCGGCCGCATGTTCTGCAGATAAAAATTACAGAAAACAGCGCAGGCCGACTTCAAAGTCCAACAGAAACACAGAGCCAAGAGAAATAAAGAGGAAAGGTATAGAGAGGGAAAGATAAAGAAGGAGAGAGAACATATTGCCATTGTGTCAATACAATATATATGCTAATCATGCCTTTAGTGTATGTGTGAATTTCATTACACATAAAGGACTAATACAGTTGTGAAGGAAAACAGCAGGAGTCTGAAGACCGGTGACTGTGGAGGTAATTTACAGCAGCAACGAGTCAAAACGCATCAACAGGAAGACAAAACGCAGCTAAAAATAAAATGGAAATGCTCTATATTTAGGTCCTGAAATCAAATTATTACACCAAATATAAAACAGGCTTCATGTTGTTGTTGAATATGTTCTGGAAACACAGATTCTCCTTCATTCATCAGCTCTAAACATCATGAAAAATAAATTTGTAGCTGGGTTTTAAAGAATTTTAGAGTGATAAACAGCAGAAACACAGTGATGACCAGGAGGAAGGATATTCTTATGTTATGAGATTCCTTCACACAACTGAAATAACAATAAAATAGAATGAAATAAAACAAAAACAAGATAAAATAAAATAATTAAAAAAAACGAATTTCTTTGTGCAAATGTTAGCATCTTGTGTAATACCGTGACATGCAGACAAAACTAAATGATTGAATCATTTAGGTCAAACACGACGTCAGAGTTTAGCAGCTAATATCATTTAGCTCAGATTAGCAAGTGGTTCAGGTTAGCAGCTAACGTTCTTTAGCTAGCCGTGAGAGCAAATGGTATCAGATTACATACAGGGTCAGAAAATGAGTTAAATTAATGAATAAGGGTCAATTAACAAACTAAAACCACCTATCTTTAGGCTGGGAAAAACATTTGTTTTGGTTAGCAACACTTTAGCTTAGTTCAGCTCAGGTTAACTGAAACGTTAAATCAGTTTGGGTTAGTTTAAGTAATATTTCAGGTTAAATTGGTTTGGTTTAGGTTTGGTAATGGCTCTTTTAAAAGGAGACTGAAGACTGAAACTGATACAAAGATGTGGAACCACTCTGAATAATAGAGATTAAATGTTTGTGTCTGATTAGATTTTTTTTCTAAAACATAGTTTTAGTGTAGTCTTTAAACTACCATAGATCAATATAGAGATAGATCAATATAAAGAGACTTTATTTATCCCAAACTGATCAATTTTTGTGTTACAGCAGCCAAGCACAATAGTAAAAGTTAATTTAACTAAATATACTCTAACATATAACCTAATAATAGAAAAATACACACAATGAATAAAATACACAAAATTAAACAAAAAGACAGCAACACACCATGTGGAAAGTTGAAATCAAGAACTATAAAACTGAAACTTCTAGTGTTAAACTCTGAACATCATCATTCTGCTCAAACATCCAGAATCTGAAGTAAAAAATGGAAGTTTTTAGTTTAGTCAGATAACCGTGTATGATGTAAAAGTGTCAAATATGACCAAAATTAGACAAAATCAGTCTAAAATTACTGCAGAAGTTGTTCAGGATGGGGGGAAATTTGTCCAAAATGATTTAAAAATTGTCCAAAATCACTCTAAGATCATCATAACCCACTGAAACTGTGAGTCTGTGATGGGAGGAATCCAGCTGTTAGACTCCACCTCTGATCAACATCATAAAGACGGAGTTTACCTCCAACATCAAGAACAACAAAAGGCTCTCAGTTCTCTTTACGCTCAGTTAAAGCTGCTGCAACAAAGAAAGTTTGCTGAATATCTGCTTTACTGCAGCTCCAACACACGGACCCGGATGTGAGGCAGTTTCAGAATTTCTCTTCCAGGTGAATCATGTCTGTTTCCTTTCAGTCAGACTCACTAAATCGAACGTTAACTGATGTAAGAATCACATTTTCAGATTCATCCTCAGTGCACTTCTGCAAAAAACACTGGACGCCTTCAGTCCAGCACAAAATGAGAGAAAAACGTCAGCTGGTCACTGGTTAAACTGGAAAAACTGGATGCTAAAGAGCCCAATATGAGATGGAATAAGAGATTAAATATGAGATGACATAAGAAATGAAATAAGAGCTGAAATATGAGCTGGAAAAAAGAAATGAAACAAGAGGTGAAATAAGAGCTGAAATAAGAGCTTTAATAAGAAATGTAATACGAGCTGAAACAAAGGTTGAAATAAAAAAATGTAATAACAGCTGAAATAAGAAATGAGATAAGAGCTGATATAAGAAATTAAATAAGAGCTGCAATGAAAAATTAAATAAAAGCTTAAATACGAAATGAAATAGGAGCTGAAATAAGAGTTAAAATAAGAAATGTAACAAAAAATGAAATAAGAGCTGAAATAAGAAACTGAGACGTGTTCATTAAAATCAGGATGCATTCTGAAATTTAAACGCACAATTGTGTTGACATGTCCAGTGTGTGTTTGCATGTGTGTGTTCATATGTGTGTGTTACATGAGTGTGTGTGTGTGTGTGTTACGTGTGTGAGCGTCAGGCAGAAATAAACCATTTACGACATGCAGGCCAATTATTCCTGAAAAGAATTTCTGCAGGGGCATTTAGCTTCTCCTTTTCATTCTCCGACACACTCACACTGAATTTACATCAGTTTTAACCACACACACACACACACACACACACACACACGCACACACACACACACATACACACACACTCACACACACGGAAATGAAGATACAAACAGAAATTCTCAGACAAACTGCGGATCGCCTGCAGACGCAATCACACACATAGACAACAAATACAAACACACGTAATCTGAGAAATCACAGCAGACTGACACACACACACACACACACACACACACACACACACACACACACACACACACACACACACACACACACACACACACACACACACACACACACACACACACACACTCTCAGACGATGCGGCGGTGCGTCGAGGAAGCGTGGCCGATCGACATTAATATTTATGGGCTGCTTTGCAAAGAGAGAAACATTGATAAGCTGCAGTTTTGAATATTAACTCTGACTTTATTTTAAAAAATGCATTAAAGCAAAATATTCTGGTCAAATTAAAGACGGAGAGCGAGCAGAGAGCAGCAGTTATCAGCAACCACAAAGTTCTCTTTACTAACTGGACTTCTCATAAAGGCGCAGTTCCGCGTGTTCCATTAGCCTAGCTTAGCATCAGGAGACCACAAATAACTCAGCTTTAGACTGAATTAGTGACTGAGTGTTTCTGGATGAACCTACAGCAGCTGTAAAGACTCTCACTGTCGATGTTTTTCTAGACGTAATGCCTTAAATGCAGTAAATATGTTTTACCATGTATATTTAACACAGAGAACACAATACAGCATTTATTAAAATAAGAACTAAAGCAAGTTTAACTGTGTATAGTTTTTAAAATTCACCAGATTAACGTGAACTGCGTCAGTCAGAATTCAGTGTTTTTGTGCGTATTTATCGTCCAACTATTTGTCTAAATGTCCAAATTCTGACATTCATGCAGGATAGTCTTAAAACTCACAAAATGGAAGAAAATTAGAAACAAGTATCAGCACGACCTGCTAACAATCAACAGCTAAAGTCAAGAAAAGCCCTCAGAGAGAGCAGTCCTCCTCCAAGGCTGCTCAGTCCTTGGATCATTTCTGATGGATAAGTCCTGATAAGTCCTCAGTGGCGATTTGTAGTAGGATCACAATCAGCTGATGTAGTGTTCACTTGTTGTCATGGTTACAGTGATGCCGTGCTGCTATCTGGCAATGACACAGAAATCTTTAACAAATCTGTGGATCCAGACTACAAAAACTTAGTCATTTTAGACCAATTTATTAGTCGTTTTGGATTTTTTTTGGTCATTTTTGAAAATCTTTAGTCATTTTGGACATTTTTTTTCATTTTGGACAACAGTTTTTTTCATTTTGGAGACTTTTAAGTCATTCTGGTCAATTTTGTTGTCATTTTGGACAAATACAAATCATTTTGGGCAAGTTTTAAACCATTTTGGACTAATTTTAAGTAATTTTGAACCACATCTTAGCCAAATCTGTGGATCCAGACTATAAGCCACATCATTGCCAAAATCTAGTCACTTGGTCCTTGAGTCATTTCTGACCTTCCCTGAAAATTTCATCTAAATCTGTTGGTCCGTTTTAGAGTAATGTTGTCGACAGACAGACAGACAGACAGACGCTGATTGTCACATAACTAGTAAGTAATGAAATTAAAATGTTACAAAATGCCGAAAACTTTGCGCTAAATGCCTTAAAATGAGTTAAAATGACTTGAAAACAGTGACGGAGAATCTTCCAACTGAGAGTCTTAGTTTAACCCAAACAGCATCGTTTCTGAAACCAAACTCAACCAGAAAGTAAACAAACAGAGAAAAGTGAAGTTAATTTAATAAACTCTAGAACTAAACTGTGGCTCCAGCAGCTCTAAAGCGTCTCCTGATGATCTTTAACCAGCTGCTTTCATTAACAGAGACCTGCTGAACTACTGTCAGATTAACAGCGAGAAAGATGCAGGATGGCTGGAAAATACACGGAAAATGTCATATAAATCCATTTTTGAGTAATACTGCACACAGACTGACAGAGGGACGGACGGACGGACAGAGGGACGGACAGAGGGACGGACAGACGGAGGGACGGACAGAGAGACAGACGGACAGACAGACGGACGGACAGAGAGACAGACGGATGGAGAGACAGATGGATGGAGGGACAGATGGACAGAGGGATGGATGGAGGAATGGACGGACAGACAGATGGATGGAGGGACGGACGGACAGACAGATGGACAGACGGAGTGATGGACGGACAGAGAGACAGACGAAGGACAGAATGGACAGAGTGACGGACGGAGGGACAGATGGACGGATGGAGGGATGGATGGAGGGATGGACGGACAGACAGATGGATGGAGGGACGGACGGACAGACAGATGGACAGACGGAGTGATGGACGGACAGAGAGACAGACGAAGGACAGAATGAACAGAGTGACGGACGGAGGGACAGATGGGGACAGACAGATGGACGGACAGAGACGGACGGAGGGACTGATGGACAGACAGATGGATGGAGGAACGGACGGACAGACAGATGGACAGATGGAGTGATGGACGGACAGACAGACGGACAAAGGGACGGACAGACAGATGGAGGGACAGACAGACGGACGGAGGGACAGACAGACAGATGGACGAAGGGACGGAGGGACAGACAGACGGATGGAGGGACAGACGGACAGAAGGACGGAGGGACAGACGGACGGAGAGACAGCCAGACAGAGGGATGGATGGACGGAGGGACAGACGGACAGTTGGATGGAGGAACAGAAGGACGGAGGAACAGACGGACGGAGAGACAGATGGACAAAAGGACGGAAGGACGGAGGGACAGACGGACGGAGAGACAGCCGGACAGAGGGATGGATGGAGGAATGGATGGACGGAGGGACGGATGGAGGGACGGACGTACAGACAGATGGATGGAGGAACAGATGGACGGAGGGACAGAGGTACGGACGGAGGGACAGACAGACAGACGGAGGGACAGACGGACGGACGGAGGGACGGATGGAGGGACGGACGTACAGACAGATGGATGGAGGAACGGATGGACGGAGGGACAGAGGAACGGACGGAGGGACAGACAGAGAGACGGAGGGACAGACGGACGGACGGAGGGACGGATGGAGGGACGGACGTACAGACAGATGGACGGAGGAACGGATGGACGGAGGGACAGAGGGACGGACAGAGGGACGGAGGGACAGACAGACAGAGAGACAGCCGGACAGAGGGACGAACGGAGGAATGGACGGATGGAGGGACAGACGGACGGACGGAGGGACGGATGGATGGAGGGAGGGACGGATGGACAGACAGATGGACTGAGGAACGGATGGACGGAGGGACAGAGGGACGGACGGACGGAGGGACAGACAGATGGACGGAGGAACGAACGGACAGACAGATGGACGTACGGAGTGATGGACGGACAGAGAGACGGACGGAGGACAGGATGGACGGAGGGACGGATGGACGGAGTGACGGATGGAGGGACAGATGGGGACAGACAGATGGACGGAGGGATGGACGGACAGAGACGGACGGAGAGACTGATGGACAGACAGACGGATGGAGGAACGGATGGACAGACAGATGGACGGACGGAGTGATGGACGGACAGACAGACGGACAAAGGGACAGACAGACAGATGGAGGGACAGACAGACGGACGGAAAGACGGACGGAGGGACGGACAGACAGAAGGAGGGACAGACAGATGGACGAAGTGACAGACGGATGGACAGATGGACAGACAGGCGGACGGTGGGACGGACAGATGGACTAATGCTCATCATGACGGTCTTTGGCAGAGTAATTATTAGACTTTAAAACACATTCATGTTTTCTGACCATTTTAAGAGGAATTTAGGGTGAAAAAAATCACAATTATATTCTCTGGATTGTTAAATTACACATAAAAATTTATAAAATTACAAAAAAAAAGCTGAAATTTCCATGTTGACTGTAAAAAAAAAAAAAAAAACACATTACAACTGTAAATAAAGCCACAACCAAAATATTTATATTTACAAATAATTTATGTTCATATGTGTGACTGTTATTATTATTACTATTATTTTTCTGTTATTTTCAATTGTTATTTGTCCATTTCTGAACATTTCCTTGTGTTTTCACGTATCTTTACCAACACCCTTGATGCCAGGTTTTCAGTTTTTTACAGTTTAGAGAATTTACTTGAATCTAAACTAAAATATAATTATTTTACAGACATTCGCTGTAATTTTCAGAGTGTTTACAGTTCTTCAGTCTCACAGTGTTCACTGTTTTCTATGGATTTCGTGGATTCGTGTTGCCAGATGTTGGGTTTTTACAGTGCAGTTATTTTTTGTCAGCCGTAGAAAGAAGTCACTGTTCTTCTGTCGGCCATTAGAGCATTACACATATTACTGAAGCAAACCATCCATCACACACACACACACACACACACACACACACACACACACACACACACACACACACACACACACACACACACACACACTAGAACACACTCCAGTATAAAGACTGCTGGCTCGCTGCCTGGACGGACCAGCAGACACAGATTAGTCCATGACCTTGTCTGAACGTTTGATAGAGACAGAAAGAATCAGAGAGGAGGAGAAGGAAGATGAAGAGGAGGAGACATGAGGAGGAAGAATTCAGATTCAGAAAGGAAGAAGGAAACAATCAGCGAAACAGAATCAAAGACTTTCTACAGACATAAACTCAGATCAGATGAACTTCAGCTGCTCTGATTGGTCGATCTGCTCGTTCTGATTGGTTCATTAACAGTCCTGTTGTCTTCATTTACGGGCAACAAAAAATATTGTTTCCTTGTCTCAAAAAAATCAGCAAAAAAACTCCCCAAATTTCTGAAAATTTGCAAAACCTTCAGGAAGAAAATTCCAATAATTCCTTAAACGGTTCCCTTAAAAGTTTTGTTTTAAAAAATCCCCCAAATTTGGCAAGAAAACTCTTGTAAATATTTTTTAAAAAATTAATAAAAATCTTTCAAAAAATCAATCACAATCACACGGAAACTAGCCAAATATGAATCCTACAATCACAGGGAAACTTATAGCCTGTTAGAGTCCCTTGGAGTGTAGAGGCCTTTAGGTGTCCACCTGTTGGCGGTACAGTGTCCAGCTCCATCCTATCAGCTCCGTCCTATCAGCTCCGTCCTATCAGCTCCGTCCTGTCAGGTGGTCCATAGCGCTGCTCTGATTTTCATCACGGACATCGTCTCAACGGAGCTCCACGCTTTAATTTCCTGTTGTTGGACTGAAGGATTGTGGGTCAGCGAGGAGCAGGAAGGCGATAAAGAGGCTCTGAGCGCGCTCAGACGCTGCTAGGGAGGCAGCAGGGGAGTGTGTGTGTGTTACAATGTGTGTGTTTGTGGTCATGCGACATCAGAGGTCATGTGACAGCCCTGATGAATCTCTGACCCTCTGCCAGGTTTCACCACCGCAGGTTACCATGGCAACTAGGCTACACCTAACCAGTGCAGAGTGTGTGTGTGTGTGTGTGTGTGTGTGTGTGTGGTTATCAGCAGACATGTCTTCAGATTAATGTGTTAATAATGTGAAAGTGCATCGATGTTCAGAGAGAAAAGCTCCGTTTTTAGCCTCCCAGACTTTAATTAAAAGCAGCAGAGCATCAATGAGCCTCGCCGAGTTCCTGCTCTCCGCTAAAACGCTGCGATTACTGCACTCCTCCAGTTTCATCTCACTCTGGGAAAATAAAAACTCACTCTGGGGGAATTTTACGTCTTTTTCAACACATTTCTTCACATTTTGGACGATTGTTGTCTCAGTTTTTATAACTTTTCCAGTCATTTGCGCATTCTTGTCGTCATTCTGGAGCAGCTTTGTGTCATTGTCAACTATTTCTGAGTAAATCTGGGGGACTTTTCGGTCAGACATGGAGAGAGCAGTGACTGAACGACTTCTAAAGACACAACAAATAGAAATCAGTCAAGCTCCTCCACTGTTCGGCTGCTTTTCATGAATGTCAGCATGAAACTTGATTTTGCTTCATTTTGACAAAATTTTAAGTCACTTCGGACAATTTTTGATTCAGTCTGAACAGAATTTGAGTCATTTTAATTCTGAACAGGTTTTGCACCATATTTGACAATTTATGGTTAAATTTGGACAGTTTGTTCAAAAACATGACAGATAATTTAGTCAGTGGATGCAGAAGCTTTTTGTGTCGGTTTAGCTGCTTCTGTGGTTAGTCTTGTGTTACCTTATGTTCATTCTTGTATTTTATATTTGTTCCGTCTGTAATTTTACATTAATTCTTGTGATATTTTACATTAATTCTCCTGTTATCTTACTGTTATTCTTGTGTTGTTTTATATTTGCTCCATCATTTCTTTTACAGTTATTCTGTTATTTTATGTTTCTTCTTGTGTTATTTTCTATCTGTTCTTCTGTTATTTTACATTACTTCTTGTGTTACTTCCTATTTGTTCCGTCTTTCAGAACTTGTTTAAACAGATGGCCGGGATAAAAGAAGGAAAACTCTCGTCTTTTGGAGCTTCTTTGTTCTCTCTCGTCCGTCCGGGGAGCAGAGCTGAAGGCAAAAACAAAAGTCGGAGGATCTGATTTGTCGTTCAGCATCAACCGGAGACGAAGTAAAGTTCACTTTAAGTTCAGTTAAAGTCTGGAAGATGAAAAACGTTCTACGAATAAACACATGAAAGTGACTTTACGCGTTCCACTTCTAGTTCTGGACCTGATCTGAGGATCTGACAGTCCTGGAGGTCTGAAATAAGCCGACTGATTGATCAATTGATGACAGAATCAATCAGCAGTGATCTAAAATTGGGCTGCAGTGATGAACAGTCTGAGGAAATAAACTGTTTCTGGACATTAAAGGGAACAGAAACATGTTTTAGTAGAACCAACAAGACAATAAAACTCTTCTGTCTGAAAAACCAACGAGTTAAAGGTCACCTGAGTCCACCTGCTGCTGCTAACTAATTAGCATCACAGTTAACTCTGACATCATTACACAGGTAACTATCACACGTGTAGACGGGGACAGGTAAACAAACACCATCAACATGTCCTCAGAGAGAAACCTTCAGTCCAACTCTAATCCATCCACCTGTATGTCTACATCTGGAGGAGAATCCAATGGGAACACATGCTGGACATTGAGGAATACTCATGTCTATAAAATGGGAACACTTTGGGTCAGTCCTCCCCATACGCCTCTAGCAGCACCATGGTTCAGACCAGAGAGATGTCCTGAAGTCTAGAGAGGAGATGAAAGGAAATGGGTCCAAGAAGATCTCCAAGCTCTAGAATGTTCCCAGAGACTCTGTTGGAAGCATCATTGGTAAGTTCAAAGCCACCGCTACTGTGGCTACGCTACATGGTCCTGGTGAAAAAAAGAAGCTATCGGAGACATCAAGATTCCTGGAGACAGATGGACCGGAACCCTCGGCTTACTGCCAAGGAAGGAAGGAAGGAAGCAAGCAAAGAAGGAGGGAAGCAAGGAACGAAGGAAGGAAGGAAATATGGAAGGAAGGAAGGAAATATGGAAGGAAGGAAGGAAGGAGGAAAATATGGAAGGAAGGAAGGAAGGAAGGAAATATTGAAGGAAGGAAATAAGGAAATATGGAAGGAAGGAAGGAAGGAAGGAAGGAAGGAATGAAAGAAGGATGGAAGGAAAGAAGGAAGGAAAGAAGGAATGAAAGAAGGATGAAGGAAAGAAGGAAGGAAGGAAGGAAGGAAATAAGGAAGGATGGAAGAAAGGAAGGAAATATGGAAGGAAGGAAATATGGAAGGAAGGAAGGAAGGAACTATGGAAGGAAGGAAGGAAATAAGGAAGGATGGAAGGAAGGAAGGAAATATTGAAGGAAGGAAATAAGGAAATATGGAAGGAAGGAAGGAAGGAGGGAAATATGCAAGGAAGGAAGGAAGGAAGGAAGGAAGGAGGGAAATATGCAAGGAAGGAAGGAAGGAAGCAAGGAAGGAAATATGAAAGGAAGGAAGGAAGGAAGGAAAGAAGGATGGAAGGAAATATGGAAGGAAGAAAGGAAGGAAGGAAGGAATGAAAGAAGGATGGAAGGAAAGAAGGAAGGAAATATGGAAGGAAGGAAGGAAAGAAGGAAGGAAATATGGAAGGAAGGAAGGAAGGAAGGAAGGAAGGAAGGAAGGAAGGAAAGAAGGATGGAAGGAAAGAAGGAAGGAAAGAAATAAAGGAAGGAAGGAAATATGGAAGGAAGGAAGGAAGGAAGGAAATATGGAAGGAAGGAAGAAAATAAGGAAGGATGGAAGGAAGGAAGGAAGGAAATATGGAAGGAAGGAAATAAGGAAATATGGAAGGAAGGAAGGAAGGAAGGAGGAAAATATGGAAGGAAAGAAGGAAGGAAGGAAGGAAATATGGAAGGAAGGAAGGAAATAAGGAAGAATGGAAGGAAGGAAGGAAATATGGTAGGAAGGAAATAAGGAAATATGGAAGGAATGAAGGAAGGAAGGAAGGAATGAAGGAGGAAAACATGGAAGGAATTAAGGAAGGAAGGGAGGGAGGAAGGAAGGAAGGAAGGAGGGAAATATGGAAGGAAGGAAGGAAGGAATGAAAGATGGAAGGAAGGAATGAAGGATGGAAGGAAAGAAGGAAGGAAATTGGAAGGGAGAAAGGAAGGAAGGAAGGAAATATGGAAGGAAGGAAGGAAGGAAGGAAGGAAGGAAGGAAGGAAATATGAAAGGAAGGAAGGAAGGAAGGCAATATGGAAGGAAGGAAGGAAGGCAATATGGAAGGAAGGAAGGAAGGAAGGAAGGAAGGAATGAATGAATGAAGGATGGAAGGAAAGAAGGAAGGAAGGAAATAAGGAAATATGGAAGGAAGGAAGGAAGGAAGGAAGGAAGGAGGAAAATATTGAAGGAATTAAGGAAGGAAGGGAGGGAGGAAGGGAGGAAGGAAGGAAGGAAGGAAGGAAGGAGGGAAATATGGATGGAAGGAAGGAAGGATAGAAGGATGGAAGGAAAGAAGGAAAGAAGGAAGGAAATATGGAAGGAAGGAAGGAAGGAGGGAAGGAAATATGGAAGGAAGGAAGGAAGGAAGAAAGATGTGTCTGAAAGAGGAACTGATGTTTCTGTGGACACATTCCATGCTGAAGGGCTTAATGCCAGATCTTCTAGATGGACACCGCTTCTGAAGACACACCACAAGTACAATGGTCTCCAGTCTGCTAGAAGCAACCTATCAGAGCCACAGAAGTTCTGGGAGATGCTTCTATGGACTGATGTACCAAACTAGAGCTCTTTGGTCCTATGGATCAGAGGAATGTCTGGGAGGGAGAACGAGGCCTACGAGGAGAAGAACACCCTGCCTACTGTGGAGCATGGTGGTGGATCTGGGATGTTCTGCTTCTAATGGAACCAGGAATCTCCAGCGTGTTGAAGGCACCATGGATTCAGGAAGTACCAGGATATTCTGGACAAGAACGTCCCTCAGTCCGTGAAGAAGTTGAAGCTTGGGCGTAATTGGACGTTTCAGCGAGACGACGACGCCAAACGCACATCAGAACCAACAAAGGCTGGTTAGAGAAGAACGCCTGGAAGGTTCTAGAGTGGACATCACAATCTCCAGACTGAAACCCAGTGGAGAACCTGTGGTGGATCTGAAGAAAGCTGCTGCAGCATGTAGACCTGAAAACATCACTTAGCTGGAGAACATGGCCCACGAGGAATGGAGCGCTGCCAGAAGCTTGTTAGAGCCGATACCTCCTGTTCTTTTGTCGTGTGTCTCATTTTTGGAACACTTTGTCTTGTTTGTGTTGTTTTTTTGTCTGATTTTTGTGGTTCCGCTCATGTTTTTGTCGTTTTGTGTTTCCTTTTTTGTCTCGCCTGTGTTGTGTGTCTGTTTTTCTGTCATTTTGTTTCTTTGCTTTTGTCATTTTTTGTCTCATTTGTCGCTTTGCAATTTTTTTGTTGAATTTGTTGTTTTGTTTCGTGTTGTTTGTCTAATTTTTTGTCATTTTGTGTCTCATTTTTGTAATATTTTGTCTTATATTTGTCAGATTTTTTTTGTTCCTCTCATGTTTTTGTCTTGCTCGTGTTGGTTGTCTATCTTCTGTCATTTTGTTTCTCGCTTTTGTAATTTTTTTGTGGTTTGTCCCTTTGTTTTCGCTTTGTACCTTTTTAGTCAAATTTTTTGTTTTGTTTTGTGTCGTTTGTCTCATGTTTGTCATTTTGTGTCTTTTTTGTCTCGTTTGTGTTGTTTGTGGCACTTTTTTGTCTCTAGATTGTCGTTTGTCCATTGTTTTGTCACGTTGTAACTTTTTTGTCAATTTTTTGTCTTTTTTTGTTTCATTTCATGCTTGTCTATTTTTCTGTCATTTTGTTTCTTTGCTTTTGTCATTTTTTGTCTCATTTTTGTGAATTTTTCATTTCTTTGTCGCTTTGTAACTTTTTTGTTGAATATTTTGTTTTGTTTTGTGCCATGTGTCTCATGTGTTTGTCATTTTGTTTCTTGCTTTTGTCATTTTTTGTCTCATTTGTGTCATTTTTTTGTCTCTAGATTGTCGTTTGTCCATTGTTTTGTCACTTTGTAACTTTTTTGTCAAATTTTTGTCTTTTTTTGTCTTGTTTCATGTTGTTTGTCTCATTTTTTGTTGCTTTGTGTCTCATTTTTGGAATATTTTGTCTGTTTTTTTGTCATTTTTTAGTCTAACTTTTACTGTTTTGATCATAAAGTAAAATCCTCTATGGTTCAGTTCCAGATGACTAAATGTTTTGTGCCTTTTTAGACACTCTGTGGTTATTTATAGGTCATTATGTTGTGGTTTTACTGGTCCGGCCCAGTGGAGATCAAACTGGGCTGAATGTGGAACCTGAACTAAGATGAGTTGGACTCTCCTGTCTGATATGATTTATTGGAATGTTGCTCATTTTGCCAGAATGTCTAAAACATCAGGAGGTTGAATGATTTTACATGCAGCTGTAAATGTAAACACCAACACACACCTCCAGTGCCACCAGTGTTTCGGCAGGATCCAGCCTGGAATGGTCCATGCTAATGAAGCTAGCGCTGAGGCTAGCAGACAGCAGCATCTGACTCCTCTAACTGGATTATGCAAATGAGACGCTCAGTGACACAAAATTTATACCAGAGAAGAAGACAACGAAGGGGGGAAACACACACTCAGGTAGGTGTGTGTGTGTTTGTACATCAGCTACACACCTTCACACAAACACGTCAACACAAATCCCCACCTATCAATTACTGAGCAGGGAAACAAAAGAGGAGGGAAACTGTGCAAACAGAAGAGGAGGGAAACAGAGGCAAGAAGATAGAAAAACAATCAGAGATTAAGAGACAAACAGGAAGTAGAAGAGCCAAATTAAACACAGAGGGACAGATTTCCTCCTCCTCCCTCCGTCATTTACATCTTTTTCCTAAAATCTTGTTTGTTTTTCTTCCTTGTCGTCCACATTTTATCTGTGAAACTCTTTCTTCTGTTTCTAAATCCCTCCTTCTGTTCATCTGATGGTTAAATAAACCTCGTTTCTAGCTCCCCGTTCTTTTTCTTTCTTTCTGTCTTTAACCCTTAACCCTCATGTTGTCCTGTGGGTCAATTTGACCCGTTTTAAAGTTTGAAAATGTGGAAAAAAATATATTTTCAGAGTGAAACTTCTGATGTCCACATTTTCAACATTTTTGGGAAATCTTTGAACATTTTTTGGTGGAAAAAAAAGAAACGTTAAAAATGTTTCTTAAGAACATTCACATAAAAATCAACCAAAATCCAACGAATTTCACTAGATTTTGGTTGATTTTTATGTGAATGTTCTTAAGAAAATATTAGAAGTTTTACTGATATATATGGAATCACTTTAGATATTTTTAGGACTTTATTGGAAGATTTTTACTCATTTTTTGAAACTATTTACAAGAATTTTCTTGCCAAATTTGGGGGATTTTTTAAAATAAAACTTTTAAGGGAAACTTTTAAGGAATTATTAGAATTTTCTTCTTAAAGGCTTTACAAATTTTCAGAAATTTGGGGAATTTTTTGCTGAATTTTTGGATTTTTTTCAGACAAGGAAACAATATTTTTTGGTGCCTGTAAATGAAGACAACAAGAGGGTTGAATAAGTTTCTGGCCATTTTTTTCTGTTCCCGTCTCATTTTTCACTGCGATATAAAGTCCAGCAGCTCTGTGGAAACTGGAAAATGATCTCGTTTGGTCTCATTTTCTGTGGGTTTGTGTCTGGTTTGTCATTTTGAGTCCTGTTTGCTGTTTTTGTGTCTCGTTTCTGTCATTTTGCTTTGTTTTGTGCCTCATTTATCATTTTTGTTTGTTTCTGTCATTTTATGTCTTCTTGTTTGTCATTTTTGCGTCTTGATTTCATCATTTTGTCATTTTTTTTTTACCTCTTTATGTCTTTCTTTGTTGTTTTGCATCATTTTGTGCCTCATTTATCATTTTTGTTCCTTTCTGTCAAATTTCTCAGTTTAATTTTCATCATTTGGTGTCTTCTTGTTTGCCATTTTCACATCTTGTTTCTTTCATTACGTCGCATTTTTTGTTGCTTTTTGTGTCTTTCTTTGTTCTTTTCCAACATTTTGTGCCTCATTTACCTTTTTTGTCTCATTCATGTTGTAAATGTGGTGCACAAAGATTATTTTTAACATCCAATCGAGTGATTTTGACTGAATATTATGATTTAAGCTCAGGTTTGATTGATTTTACCCAAAAGAATGCTACATTTTATTTATTTTCTTGTTAAATACTGTCTCTTTTTTTGTTTTTATGCATCTTTGTTGTTTCATGTCTCATTTATCTTTGTCTCATTTTTGTTGATTTCTGTCAAATTTCTCAGTTTTGTTTCTCGTTTTTGTCATTTTGTCTCACTTTTTGTTGTTTTTGTGTCTTTCTTTGTTGTTTCATGTCTTTTTTTTGCCTCATTTACCTTTTTTAAATCTCATTCACATTGTATTTGTGTTGGGTCGAGAAGGGAAGATGATTTTTAGTCTACAATACAGTGATTTTGATTGAATATTGTGACTTAGAGACAGGTTTGTTTGATTTTACCCAAAAGAACGACACGTTGACTTAGTGCAGGAAAGTTGAAAATCCTACATTTCATTGTGTTTTTTGCTGTTAAATTGTGTCATTTGTGTATTTTTTGTTAAAGATTCCCTATTTTTTAAAGCTGTTGGTTCAGAGAGTTGAATCTCCTCCTCCTATCATTATTCCTCCTGCTGTCTCACTTCCTTCTTCCTGAACCTTCCTGTCTTTTCCCTCCAGATCCCTCCTTCCTCCCTCTGTCTCTAACACACTCGTCAAAGTTTGCAGTAATTTATAACAGAAAGCGTGCACAAAAGATGACAGGGCACCCAAAGGTGTCGGCTCGGTGTTTGTGTGCCGGAGGAGGAGGAGGAGGAGGAGGAGGAGGAGGAGGAGGAGGAGGAAGTTATGCTGGGAGGCAGAGTAGTAAATTGTTCCATTTTTGCAGGTAATCTAAATGCTAACTAGAGGCAACTTATCACCAGAATGGATTTCCGACCATCTGTTCAAATAACAGGGGATTTGTCCGATGGCAAGCACAAGAATGGGATGATGGCGGGAAGATTAGGCGACGGTGACGGCGTTCCATGTCTCCACAGTTGCCAGGAAAAAAAGGAGAAAAAGAAAAGAGCAGGAAAAAAATGTATTTTGTGCAAACAAGAACAGATGACGCCCTTACAATTACACCTGTCAGGAGCGCCGCAAAGTAATCGATCTCTGAGGCAGCCGAGCGACGCTCCCTCTCTCTCCTTCCACTTCATAGCAAAATGACTTTCTCTCCTTTCATTCCAACGCTCTCTCCATCCTCAACTCCTCTTAAACAATCTGATCTCAGATGTGACAAGAGCACGACTTTTACTGTAGGGGATGGAGGGAGGAAGGAAGGAAGGAAGGAAGGAGGGAAACAAGACAAGAGCACGACTTTTACTGTAGGGGATGGAGGAAGGAAGGAAGGAAGGAGGGAAACAAGACAAGAGCACGACTTTTACTGTAGGGGATGGAGGAAGGAAGGAAGGAAGGAAGGAAGGAAGGAGGGAAACAAGACAAGAGCACGACTTTTACTGTAGGGGATGGAGGAAGGAAGGAAGGAAGGAGGAAAAGAAGACAAGAGCACGACTTTTACTGTAGGGGATGGAGGAAGGAAGGAAGGAAGGAAGGAGGGAAAGAAGACAAGAGCACGACTTTTACTGTAGGGGATGGAGGAAGGAAGGAAGGAAGGAAGGATGGAAGGAAGGAAGGAAGGAAGGAAGGGGGAAAGAAGACAAGAGCACGACTTTTACTGTAGGGGATGGAGGAAGGAAAGGGAAGGAAGGAAGGAAGGAAGGAAGGAAGGAAGGAAGGAGGGAAAGAAGACAAGAGCACGACTTTTACTGTAGGGGATGGAGGAAGGAAAGGAAGGATGGAAGGAAGGAAGGAGGGAAGGATGGAGGGGGGAAAGGAAGGAAGGAAGAAAGGAAGGAAGAGAGGAAGGAAGGAAGGATGGAGGGAGGGAGGAGAAAGGAAGGAAGGAAGGAAGGAAGGAAGGAAGGATGGAGGGAGGAGAAAGGAAGGAAGGAAGGAATGAATGAATGATAAAAGACAAGACCACGACTTTTACTCTGGGGGGAAGGAGGGAGGAAAGGAAACAAGTAAGGAAAGATGGAGGGAGGACGAAGGAAGGTAGGAAGGAAGCTAAGACCATGGCCGAGGGAGGAGAGGAGAAGAGGAGGAGAGGAAGAAAGAGAGGAAAGAATGAAGGAAGGAAGGATAAAAAAGGAGGAAAGGAGGAGATGAAGATGATGGAGGAACAGCAGAGGGGGTGAGGGATGGTGGTGGAACAGCGGAGACAGAGCGTGCCCTTTACTGGCCCAGGAAGTGTTCTCAGGCTGCTGGCCAATCGGCTTGGCTCGCTCCCCCGTGTCACTAACAGCCCATTGGTCGATGAAAGCTTCCTTTATTCCTGATCGAATCGCCGCCTCACACCACGAAGAAGAACTTTGTCCTCCAAACACCACCAAAGAAGAACGTTTAGCCTCCAAACACCACCAAAGAAGAACGTTTAGCCTCCAAACACCACCAAAGAAGAACGTTTAGCCTCCAAACACCACCAAAGAAGAACGTTTGTCCTCCAAACACCACCTCTAACTCTTCTTCTATCCTCCTCTTTGGTCAGCAGACGTTTTTGTTCACGGTTTTTGGTTTTCAGCTGTCTTCAGTCACTGTTTTCTGTCATTTTTAGTTGTTGTTTTGAATCTCTTTTAGGAACTGTTTCAGACGCTTCTGTCAGTCTGTTTCTTTAGTTTTCTGTCATTGTTTTCTGTCATTTTAGGGATTGTTTTTTGTCTTTTTCATCACTGTTTTCTGTTGATTCCAGTTGTGTTCAGTCACTGCTTCAGACACTTCTGTCATTCTGTGTCATTTTCTGTCATTTCTAGCTGCTGTTTTCAGTTGTGGTTTTTAGTCTTTTTAGTAACAGTTTTGTTTTTGTTTTCAATCAATTTCAGTTTCCTGTTGATTCCAGCTGTTTTTGGTCACTGTTTATGTTTTCAGCTATCTTCAGTCATTGTTTTCTGTCATTTTCAGTCACTGTTTTACTCTGTTTTCAATCATTTGTAGTTGTGTTTTTCTGTCACTGATTTATGAACTGGTTTAAGTCTGTGCTTTTATTGTTTTCTGTGGCTGTTTTTGCTGCTGTTTTCAGTTTACCTTCATTTAAAATAGTTTTAAGTTAACAAATATTTAGTTTTCTGATGTTTTTGGTCATTTTAAGTCTCTTGTTTTCAGTCACTGTTTGTATTCATTGGAGCTACAAAACCACTTGACTAAATTTAAGAAATGATCATAAAACAAACCTCAGAGCTCTGCTTCTGAAGAGTCTCACCACTAAAACATTCATCAGAACTTCAGAGCCTTTTTTTATAAAATAAAACATAATGCTTAGACGGGACAGGAAGAAATCCAGCCGTAGAATGTCTGAAATTGTCTGATATTCCAACCACACGTCTTTCAAACCCTGCAGAGATAACTGGGAGTAGTTTGGGTGTTTTTATGGAGTTTGTAAAACCAATTATTATTATTTAGTTTGTTGTTCTGGTGTAAATAAGAAACATAAACGTGTTTTATTTAGAATCCTGAATAATCTGTGAGCCGTGCAGTCCTTTTATTTTCCTCTTCTAATGCGACTCATTACTCAGAGGCAGCGGCTGGAAGACAGACATCTCCATGTTCACCTGTTTACCTGCAGCACCGAGCTGCTGCAGAAACTCATGAATCAACACTTCTGGTCCTGAACCGAGTCCTGAGACGCTCCAATGGCTTCAAACCACAGCAAACTGGAGATATAGAGTTAAATAATAAAATATCAGCTTCAAACCACAGCAGACTGGAAATATAGAGTTAAATAATAAAATATCAGCTTTAAACCACAGCAGACTGGAAATATAGAGTTAAATAATAAAATATCAGCTTTAAACCACAGCAGAATGGAAATATAGAGTTAAATAATAAAATATATAAAATATTCATGATAGGATGCATCTTTATGAAGGTTAAATAGAGACAGAAACACCAAATCCATGAGCAATAAATGGATCAATCACTTGATCTATAGCTGATAATCAACTGATAATTAATAATAACTTACTGCTTGTGTGTTAATCTGCTGTTAGTCACTGCTTTTAGTCGCTGTTTTCTGCTGTTTTCAGTCATTTCCAGCTGATATTCTGTAACTGACCTTCTTCATTTCCATCTGATCACATTAGAGACACTGAATCCTGAATCCGGGAGAAAAGCAGCAGGTGTGTGTGTGTGTGTGTGTTACAGTGTGTGTGTGTTACAGTGTGTGTGTGCGTGTGTGTGTGTGTGTGTGTTACAGTGTGTGTGTTTGTGTGTGTGTTACAGTGTGTGTGTGTGTGTGTGTGTGTGTGTGTGTGTGTGTGTGTGTGTGTGTGTGTGTGTGTGTGTGTGTGTGTGTGTGTGTGTGTGTGTGTGTGTTTTCAGAGGAAACAGAGCAGAGCTGGACATCATTGACTCTTTGACTCAGTCTGCAGCTGAACACTTCATCATGTTCAGTAGCTGCCATTGAAGCTCTGAGACTCACTGAGACTTGCAGTGACTTGCTAAGACTCACGGTCTCATTCTTATCCACTGTGACTCGCTTTGACTCAATGTCACATTCTAACTTGCTGAGAATCACTGTGACCCACTCTGACTTGCTTTGACTCACTCTGACTCTGAGAATCACTGTGACCCACTGGGATTTGCTGGAACTCACTGAGACTTGCTCTGACTGCAGTGAATCGCTGTGACTCACTGTAACTCACTCTGACTTGCACTGACTCGCTGTGACTCACTCTGACACGTTGAGACTCGCTGTGACTCACTCTGACTTGCTGAGACTCTCGGAGTCTAGCTCACAGTGACTTGCTAAGACTCGCAGTTACTCAGTGACTCACTCTAACTTGCAAGGATTCACTGAAACTCGCAGTGACTCATTCTGACACGTTGAGACTCACTTTGACTCCTTACACGTTGAGACTTGCTGTGACTCACTGAGACTCTGAGATTCACTGATTCGCTGAGTCTAACTCTGATTTACAGTGACCTGCTAAGACTTGCAGTGACTCACTAACTTGCAAGGATTCACTGAAATTTGCTGACTCATTATGACTTGCTAAGACTCACAGTGAGTCATCGTGACTTCCTCTGAATGCAGTGACTCACTGAGACTCACTCTAAGTACTAACTAAGGATGTAACGATGAAAATTTCCTTTTAAATAATGAAAAACTCGGAGCACCTTCATTTTTTATGATTAACTAACTTAAACTTTGTACTTCTGCTGCTAATTATTGGAGAGAAAAAATGAATTCCTCTAAAACAGTCAAATTTGTTAGTCGAGTATCATTTTAGTAGAAGGTGTCAGAACTGCTGTGTTTTATTATTTTAGCCGTCAGTTTGCTGCTAACAAACCTCTGCTATGTCTTCCTGCCTCATTAACTGAAATCATAAATCATAAATAATCATAAATAAGATAAAACCAGATCATGTTTATCTGTGGAGTCAGAGTGATAAGAAGATAATACCAGATCATGTTCGTCTGTTTCTAGGACCGACAGACTCACACTGTTGAGATGTTAAATGTGTGAAAACATGATTCTGTCTGACAGCAGCTGGAGCCTCACGGGATGAGAAAAGTTCCAGAAGACGACAGAAAAACAGGATTTAGATGAAGACGGACAGAAACAGTTCCCTGAAGAGTGGAGGAGTGGCGTTAGAACAGAATTTACTGATGAGGAGGAGAGTCTGGAGCTCAGGAACATCCTGGAGTTTGGTTCCAATGCTGCTCTGAGAACATCTAAACCAGTTCATCAGATATCAGAGCTCCTGCAGCAAAACAGCAGATCCACTCATCCAGGACGCCTTCCAGTTATCTGGTTTCACTAAACCAACAATTGCAGTCACATGAAGCTGGTTAGAAACTCAGGATTTCTGGTCTGAGTGCGCTCACAGGAAGGAGGCGGGGCTAACAGCAGACGACCAATCACAGACCAGTCCAGGTGTGGAGACAAACATCTGTCACAAGAACTAAATACAATCCTGAACCAACATGAGGAGTTTCAACTTTAAAAGGTTCGGGTCCTTGCAGTCAAGTCTTGTCAGGGTGAGTCCCAAGACGAGTCTCGAGTGATTGAAGGTTAGAAAAGTTGAGTCCAAGATGAGTCAAAGGAAATCTCAAGTCTCAAGTCCTTCAAAGAAATCTGAGTCTAAAGAGAACTGTTAAATATCAAAGTCAAGTCTCAGGTCCTTGAAGACAAACCAAGTCCAAAGTTTATCCAGAAACATCCAAAGAAAACTCAAAGGTCAAAGGAAGCTTCAAACCAGATTTGTGAGAACAAGTTGGGTCTCGAGTCCTCACAATCTCACAAGGAAAAACTCACAAGTCTCAAGAAAGAAAGTCTGAGGCGAGTTGAAGGAAATCTAAAGACTGAAGAAAGGACAGATTCTACCTCCCAGCTAAACTCTGATACTTCCAGATCTGCCGTCTCCATCTTCAGTCAGATCCAGATCCAGAATCAGATCTAGATCTTTAGAGAGAGGAATCTGTGACATTAAACCAGGAAATGTAAATTAATTTTACCTCCAAACTCCAAATCAGAAACGTTCTCTGGTGAACCAGCAGCTGTCTGAGGCTCTTCTCTGCATCAGCTGATTTATTCTGCTTTAGTTTCTGCCAGTAAACGATGATCAGGTCTTCTTATTGGTGTCAGACGTTCTCCAGATCAGTGGATCTGCTTCCAGCCTCCTCCTGACTGATGCTGAGATGAAGCCGTATGGAGGACTGTATGCTAATCCATCCTCAACACCGAGGATCTGAATCTGTTTAACGTCTAGACCAGCAGCTGGAGGTCAGAGAAGGAGGCGAGGAGCCGAGGGAAGCTCCTCCACGCCTTCAGCCCTCATAAACAAACCGTCAGCGCTGATAAAGAGAAGACTTTATCTGCAGACAACATCCAGGACGTCTGCTGTGGTTGGAGGGAAGTCTCCACCAGTCTGCTTCTTCTGGAGGTAATCTGGAGCTTCTCTACCAAACACAGCAGCAGGATGGAGCTACTCTGGACATGAAATCCAATATTTTATTTCATCTTTTATTTTGTGATCATAGAAACAAGTTTAGTGTCTTCTGAGAGTCACAGCAGCTCTTCTACCATCCATCAGTCGCTCTGATGTTCCTCAGACTGGTGGGACTCATTTAGTGTCTTTGCATTAGTTCTGTATCTGTGTGTTCATTTTACATCTCTTTTAGTCTGTTTTGTGTCTTTTAACCTCTTTCTGGTCACTTTGTGTGTCTTTGTGGCTGTTTTGTGTCTTTCTGCAGCCGTTTTACATCTAACAGTCCTTTGTGTGTCTCAGAGGTGATTTCAATTCAATTCAATTCAATTTTATTTATATAGCGCCAATTACAGTCAAATTGTCTCGAGACGCTTTACAGAACCCATATGCCTGACCCCCAGAGCAAGCCAAAAGGCGACAGTGGCAAGGAAAACACCCTTTTAACAGGGAAAAAAACCTCGAGCAGAACCCGGCTCTAATGTGGGGGGACCCATCTGCCTGCTGGCCGGGCGGGTTGAGAGGGACAGAAGAGGTAGAAAGGTAGAGATAGAGGGATAGAAGTAGAGGGGTAGAGGTAGAGAGGTAGAGATAGAGGGATACAGATAGAGGGGTAGAGATAGAGAGGTGGGGGGTGGGACACAAGGACCATAAAACACAGCCACACATCTGAAGCATCCAGCATCCAGCTCTGGGACCAGGGACACTCGGAGAAAGGACACAGAAAGAAACAGAGTGAATGTAATGCAATAATGTTATATATAGTAAATACATAGGTAGTTAGAGAAGGGCTCAGTGCATCAAGAGAGGTCCCCCAGCAGCCTATAGGCCTATAGCAGCATAACTAGGGGCAAACTAAAGGGACGTCAAGAGGGGAAGTCAGTTGTGCAAATGAAAACACCAGCTCACCCCGTCAGGGTCACCCAGTCAGCCCTAACTATAAGCTTTGTCGAAAAGGAAGGTTTTAAGCCTGGTCTTAAAAATAGAGAGGGTGTCCGCCTCCCGAACCCAAACTGGGAGCTGGTTCCACAGGAGAGGTGCCTGATAACTGAAGGCTCTGCCTCCCATTCTACTTTTAGAGATTCTAGGAACAACAAGTAAGCCTGCAGTTTGAGAGCGAAGAGTTCTGCTAGGATAATATGGTACTATCAGGTCTTTAAGATATGATGGAGATTGGTTGTTAAGAGCTTTATATGTCAGAAGAAGGATTTTGAATTCTATTCTAGATTTAACAGGAAGCCAATGAAGAGAGTCCAATATAGGAGAAATATGATCTCTCTTGCTAACTCCCGTCAGTACTCTGGCTGCAGCGTTTTGGATCAGCTGTAGATATTTCAGAGAGCTATTGGGACAACCTGATAATAAGGAATTACAGTAGTCAAGCCTAGAAGTAACAAATGCATGGACTAGTTTTTCTGCATCACTCTGAGACAGGATGTTCCTGATTTTCACAATATTTCTCAGGTGGAAAAAGGAAGTCCTACAGATTTGTTTTATGTGCGAGTTAAAGGACATGTCCTGGTCAAAGATAACACCGAGGTTCCTCACAGTAGTACTGGAGGCCAATGTAATGCCATCCAGAGTAACTATATGCTTTGAAAGCAATTCTCTAAGATGTTTGGGGCCAAATACAATGACTTCAGTCTTGTCTGAATTTAGTAGTAAGAAATTATAGGTCATCCAGGTCTTTATGTCCTTAAGACAATCTTGCAGTCTAGCTAGCTGATTAGTTTCATTTGGCTTCATAGATAAATACAATTGAGTGTCGTCAGCATAACAATGGAAATTAATACAGTGCTTCCTAATAATGTTGCCTAAGGGAAGCATGTATAATGTGAACAGTATTGGTCCTAAGACAGAACCCTGAGGAACTCCATGATTAACCCTAGTATGCTCAGAAGAGTCATTGTTGACATGCACAAATTGGAACCTGTCTGATAAGTAGGATTTAAACCAGTCCAGTGCTGTCCCTTTAATGCCAATAGAATGTTCTAGTCGCTGTAATAAAAGTTTGTGGTCGATTGTATCGAATGCTGCACTAAGGTCCAATAAAATAAGTATAGAGACCAGTCCATTATCTGACGCTATGAGAAGGTCATTAGTAACTTTCACCAGAGCTGTTTCTGTGCTATGATGCACTCTGAAGCCTGACTGAAACTCTTCAAACAAGCTATTCCTTTGTAAATGTTCACATAATTGATTTGCAACTGTTCTTTCCAGAATTTTGGAGAGAAATGGGAGGTTGGAAATTGGTCTATAGTTGGCTAAAACATCTGGATCTAGAGTGGGCTTTTTAAGTAAAGGTTTGATTACAGCAACCTTAAAAGCCTGTGGTACATAACCTGTTACTAGAGAGAGATTAATCAGATCTAACATTGAGGAATTAATTAAAGGTAAAGCCTCCTTGAACAGTCTAGTTGGGATAGGATCTAAAAGACATGTTGATGGTTTGGATGTAGAAACTATTGAAATGAGTTCAGAGAGATGTATGGGGGTGAAAAATTCTAAATATCCATCTGGTCTTACAGCCAATTCTAAAGCATCTGTACTCGATGATACATCTGTGACATTTGCAGGAAGGGCCAGAGTAATTTTTTCTCTAATCGTAATAATTTTATTTGTAAAGAAGCTCATGAAGTTGTTACTGCTCAAAGCTAAAGGAATACAAGGTTCAACAGAGCTCTGACTCTTTGTCAGCCTGGCTACAGTGCTGAAAAGAAACCTGGGGTTGTTCTTGTTTTCCTCTATTAAAGATGAATAATATGTTGTCCTGGCATTACGAAGAGCTTTTTTATAAATTACTAGACTATTTTTCCAAGCTACATAAACTTCCTCTAAATTAGTGGAATACCACTTCCTTTCCAGCTTTCGGGACGCCTGCTTTAAAGTCCGCAGCTGGGAATTATACCAAGGAGCAGGTCCTCTCTGAGATAGAACTTTCTTTTTTACAGGTGCAACACTATCAAGTGTTGTACGCAGTGAGGCTGCAGCATTATTAACAATATAATCCACTTCTGTGGGGGTAAAATTATAATATTTCCCTTCCATTATATCAGTAAGTGGTGCTGGACTAAATAGAGAGGGTATTATTTCCTTAAATTTAGTCACCGAATTGTGAGACAGACATCTACTGTAATGATATTTATTCTTAACTCCTATACAATCTATTGTTGTAAATTGAAATGTTATCATAAAATGGTCAGAAAGAAGAGGGTTCCGGGGAAGTACTGTTAACTGTTTGATTTCTATGCCATAAGTCAGAACGAGGTCAAGGGTATGATTAAAACTATGAGTTGGTTTATTTACATGTTGAGAAAACCCAATTGAGTCTAATATTGAATTAAAAGCAGTCGTAAGGCTGTCACTGTCCACGTCAACATGAATGTTGAAGTCACCCACAATAATGACTTTATCTGAGCTGAGCACTAAATCAGATAAAAAGTCTGAGAATTGAGATAAAAACTCAGAGTAAGGAGCAGGAGGACGATATACAACAACAAATAAAACTGGTTTCTGAGCTTTTAAATCTGGATGAGAGAGACTGAGAGTAAGATTTTCAAATGAACTGTAACTAGGTTTAGGTCTCTGGTTCATTTTTAAGCTAGAGAGGTAAATTGCTGCCACTCCTCCTCCTCTGCCTGTGATTCGAGGAACATGACAGTTAGTATGACTAGTAGGAGTTGATTCATTTAGACTAACATATTCTTCCTGCTGCAACCAGGTTTCAGTCAAACAGAACAAATCAATCTGGTTATCAGTTATCAAATCATTTACTAACAGAGATTTAGACGAGAGAGATCTAATATTTAACAGACCACATTTAATTGTCCTGTTTCTTCGCTCAGTTGAAATAGTGGTATTAATTTTAATTAGATTTTTATGGTTACTATGTCTTTTGTTTATTTTTGATTTGCTTAATTTATTGAATTTTGGTGGTCGGGGGACAGACACAGTCTCAATAAAGCTAACTGAATTACTTGAATTACTGATTTGATCTCAGTTTTGGGTCACATTTTTGCAGATATTTGCATATATTTTACATCTGTCTGTGCTTGGTTCTGTCCCTCTGTGCTCCATTTATGTCTCCTTCTGGTGTTTGTGTGTCTCTTGATATTTATTTTCAATCATTTTGTCTCTGTTTAACATGGTTTTGTGTGTACTTGTGTTCATTTTACATTTCAGTCACTTTAAATCTCTTTCTGTTCATTTCATTCTTTGTTATTTTACATCTAGCAGTGTATCTGTTTGTGTGTCTCGGAGGTGTTTGTGTTGAATTAGCATCTCTTCATGTTGTTTTAGATCTGTCCGGATTTGGTTCAGTCTCCATTGGGCAGATTAGTGTGTCTTTTGAGTCTTTTTTTGTGGTTTTGTCTCAGTTTTGTGGCTTTTGGTTTTAGTTTTTAATACGTTTATGTGTTTTTGCTGTTATTTTGTGTCTGTTTGCATTAGTTTTTTATTAGTTTCTGTCTCTTTGTGGTTGTTGAGCTTTAATTGCTGCTGCAGACGAATCCTTTAATGAGAACAGCACGTCTTTGTGTTCTCTGATGATGGTTTTATTGCTTCCTACTCACTAAATTGCTGCAGTTTGTGGTATTTGCATGCAAACCTGTAAAAAGTCGAGAATCAAACTTTACATATTTGTGGTTAAAGACTCAGTTCTAATCACTGAGAGTCGCCTGGTTCAGACTGAAGAACGAACCTGAAGAACGACTGAAAGCTGAAGGTCCGACTGTTTGTGGAACACGTTGATCATAAATTCTGCTCAGTCCTCCGATTCCTGCAGCGTCTCCACAAAAAAACCCTCAACTTTACAAGACAGACACGAAATGCAAAAGGTGAAATAGGTTTTAGAAACGGCAGCTCGTACTGACGGAGACAATCGACAATCACAAAGTCAATCTGCAGCCGTTTGGAGAGAAAAAGCCCCGAGACAAACAGAGAGTAATATAAAAGCAGAACAAGACGGGAATGAAAACAGACACACAAAAACACGCAAAACAAATGTTTCCTCCTGACAACGAGGTGTGGGTTTAATGAGGCGACACTTTAATTGAGGAGGTTTTAATAAACAGTAGCTGCAGGACAGTAAAGAATGCAGAGTTTCACCTGATCCAGCTCAACAAAACGCACTCTGGCCTCCATTTTACAACAGTTATGGTCAATTTCTGTCTTGGTTTGGTTGTTTTTGTCCCAATTTTTGTCATATTAAAACATTTTTTGTCATTTTCTGTCTTGGTTTGGTTGTTTCTATCCCATTTTGTTGACATTTTGTAAAGTTTATGGTATTTTTTTCTATTATTTTGGTTGTTTTGTCATATTTTTTGTCATATTCGAACATTTTGGTCATTTATTGTCTTGGTTGTTTTCGTCTCATTTTTTGTCATTTCATAACATTTTTGGTAATTTTCTGTCTTGGTTTGGTTATTTCTATCCCATTTTGTTGCCATTTTCTAAAGTTTATGGTATTCTTTTTCTATTGCTTTGGTTGTTTTTGTCCCATTTTTTTGTCATCTTAAAGCATTTTTGGTCATTTTCTGTCTTGTTTTGGTTGTTTTTGTGCTATTTTTTGTCATTTTCTGTCTTGATTTGGTTGTTTTTGTCCAGTTTTTTGGCATTTTGTAAAGTTTATGGTTATTTTTAATCTTTTGGGGTTTTTTTTTAGCTCATTTGTTGGTATTTTGTAAAGTTTATGGTATTTTTTTTCTGTCTTTTGGTTGTTTTTAGCCCATTTGTTGTCATTTTATAATGTTTGTTGCCATTTTTGGTTGTTACTCAAACACACAAACTGCTTCCTGACACAGAAAACAAATGTTTCCTCCTGACAACGAGGTGTGGCTTTAATGAGGCGACACTTTAATTGAGGAGGTTTTAATAAACAGTAGCTGCAGGACAGTAAAGAATCCGGAGTTTCACCCGATCCAGCTCAACAAAACGCTGCTAATGGAACGCACTCCGGCCTCCTCCTCCTCCTCCCACCAAAAACAAATTAATTTTTCTCTGGCTGATTAAAAATGTACCTACCACATGCAGCTAGCCGAGTGCAACAGGAGCCGTTATGCAAATCTCAGCCTTTTTAAGACTTATCTACATATCAAATATTCTCCAGGCTGCACACACAGCTGACCGAAGGCTGGCTGGGCGTGTGTGTGTGTGTGTGTGTGTGTGTGTGTGTGTGTGTGTGTGTGTGTGTGTGTGTGTGTGTGTGTGTGTGTGTGTGTGTGCAGACAGCGGTGTGTTGGAGCTCTCATGTTTATCAAAGAGAAGCAGTTATATCTGAGAGCGCTGGATGGCCTTGTGCTGCCAAAGCTAATCATAGTGACGGGAGGCGTGTGTGTGTGTGTGTGTATGTGTGTGTGTGTGTGTGTGTGTGTGTGTGTTACAGCTTGTTATTACGCTGAGAAGGGAGGTGGCATCAGTGGAATTATTAGCAACAAGCTCACAGTGTGTTTCTGTATCACACAGCACCATCGTGTTAAATTTCAACGTTTCTAAAGCGAAAGTAAAACGTTTACTCTCATTTCATCCATCTGGTTCTGTATCTACAGTAACTTTATTTCATGATCAGCGTTCTACCTTCATCCTGTTCAGAACTTCATCAGTCCAGCAGATAGAACCACAACATTTAGGAGGAAAAACTGCAACCAAGATGACTAAAAAACCTGGAAAATTCCCACAAAAAGAAACCAAATCACCAACAAAGCGCCAAAATTACCACAACGAAATACAAAATCAGCAGAAAAAGACCAAAAATCAGCAGAAAGACTCAAAATCTCCACCAAAAGATGCTAAATGACCACAAAAAGGCCAAAACTACCACAAACTGATCCAAACCAGCACAAAAAAGCCATTTCTGATCCTCAGAACTTCATCAGTTCAGCAGATAAATGCCTCAGTTTAGAGATTCAGGGAGACGAGGACAAAACAGTGAATACAGATGGAAATTCAAGGGTTCAAGAGAAGTTCAATTAGTCATAAATGAATGAAAACCTGTTCAGAATGAGTTAATTTTTACCAAAATGACTCAAAAATGTTCCAAAGTGACTCATAGTTTGTTCACAATTATTAATAAATTAGTCCACAACTCAAAAATGGTCTGTCAAAAATGGAGTGTTTTGGAGTATTTCGTCTGTATTTTCTGAAGTGTTTTGTCAGCCTTTTCCGGAGTGTTTTGTTGGTGTTTTCTGGAGCGTTTTGTTCGTATTTTTTCTGGAGTGCTTTGCCGGTATTTTCTGGAGTGTTTTGTCGGTATTTTTTCAAGTGTTTTCTCTGTATTTTCTGGACTGTTTTGTCGGTATTTTTTCAAGTGTTTTCTCTGTATTTTCTGGAGTGTTTTCTCTGTATTTTCTGGACTGTTTTGTCGGTATTTTTTCAAGTGTTTTCTCTGTATTTTCTGGAGTGTTTTGTTGGTATTTTCTGGACCAGACAGCAGCAGAGGGACCGGAGCTGCTAATGGAGCTAAAACGTGTGAATATGTACAGAATCAGTGTTGTGGTCCAGAGACACACCTGCTCTGAAGCAGCCGTCGGCTTCATCTGAGCCAACTTTCCTATTAGGCTGCCATCCAGAACCGAGTCCACGGCAGATCCTGTAAACGTCCCTCACATCCCATCATCGGCTGCTCTCTGCTGAGCAGCAGCCAATTAAACAGAACACAAATGGAATATCTTTAGCACACAGGACTATCAGAGAGGCTGATCAATCTGTCAGAGCTCCTTAATTAAAACCAGAAGAATCCAAACGGAGCTTCTCCATCCTCCACTTCCATTAGTGGGTTCTGTATTTTAAAAATGTGAAAAGTGGGACTGAAGGCGTTAAACAAAGCTCTGTGAGGGAGGCAGAACTTCAATCACCCCTCCTCACCCTCATCCAGCCCGGCTAGCGCAGCGGCTAATTAGTTCTGTTGAAAGGCTGCTAATTAAACGGCGTAATGTGGAGCTTCGTCACAGAGCAGCAGATATCCCAGAGAAGAAACCAGGAAATAGAAACACAAGGAACTGAAATAATAAAACACACGTGTTGGAGGGTGTCTGCATCCACAGCTTCCAGGATGAATCCATTATTTCTGAATGGATGAATCCACCTGTGAACACCCCCGTCTTTCCACTACGTTGGACTGGTCCAACCCGACACGTGATATTTAATGAAAACAGATTAAAACTAACTTTAGACACACAACAGGACGACAAATGGAGGCAAAAAAGAGACACAACATAACAGAAACTAACAGAAAACAGATAAAACGACTGCATCTAGAGTCATAAATGGACCGCAGAGAGGCAGAACCAAATACAGCGACATGAAAATCAACACTTTCATATGTAAAAATGTAACGCAAACCAAGATAAACTCCCATTTTAGGCAAACAAAAGCACAACTACATGCAAAACAGAAACAAAGAAATGCAAAACAACCAAATAGAGACACAAAACAAGAAGAAAAGATGAAAAATAAACACTATCAAATGCAAAAATGCAACACAAACCAAGATAAAATCCCATTTTAGGAAAACAAAAGGACAACTAGATGCAAAATGGCAGCAAAAAGACACAAAACAATAAGAAAAGATGTAAAATGACCACAAACTGATGTAAAGATCAACACAAACTGAGAAAATAAAAACTGTTAGACTGCTACAAACTGTAGTTTTTACATGTAATAATTGCAGAAATCTCCTTGTTATAAATATGGCAGCATGTTTCCGTTACCAGTACAACAATATGTACATTTAACTGGGAAAAAATGGATTTTTTTTCAGAAATAAATGCAAAAATTACAGTATTGTTCTACATATTACAGCAATTTTCCATCAAATAACTTCGAGAGAAGGGAAATGGATATTTTCAAGAGAAAAAAATGTTAAAAATATAAACCAATAAACCATTGGTTTTTATCTCACATCAGCCTCCTGCAGGTCTGTAGATTCTAACACACTGACCTCAGACCTGAGACTCTGAGTCGTTGCACAATAAGTGAACAACTATTCACACACTGAAGCTGCTTATAAACCCATTTTATGTTCCAAAAGCTGCTAATAATGTCAACAAATCACACAATTTACAGTTTCCCACAACACACACACACACACACACACACACACACACACACACACACACACACACACACACACACACACACACACACACACACACACACACACACACACACACACACACACACACACACACACACACACACACACACACAGAGTTTGCCACCAGCTCGTCCTACAGGCTCTCTCCTCTCTGATTTACCCAGAATGCCGTACTTCAAGTGTCTCTTCTGGGCTAATAGGAACCAATTAGCCGCTATTGTCCCGTCTCCAATAAAAGTGCACCATGGGAATTCCCTCCACTTTACACCTTTCCTTTTCTAAACAGCCACAATTAGACGCCTGCAGCACAAAGCAGCAGCCCAGCAGGACCTGAGGAGAACTGAGGAGACCTGAGGAGGTCTAAGAGGTCTGAGGAGGTCTGAGGAGGTCTGAGGAGGTCTAAGAAGGACTGAGGAGGTCTAAGAGGTCTGAGGAGGTCTAAGAAGGACTGAGGAGGTCTAAGAGGTCTGAGGAGGTCTAAGAAGGACTGAGGAGGTCTAAGAGGTCTGAGGAGGTCTAAGAAGGACTGAGGAGGTCTAAGAAGGACTGAGGAGACCTGAGGAGATCTAAGGAGGTCTGAGGAGAACTGAGGAGACCTGAGGAGGTCTAAGAAGGACTGAGGAGGTCTGAGGAGGTCTAAGAAGGACTGAGGAGGTCTAAGAGGTCTGAGGAGGTCTAAGAAGGACTGAGGAGACCTGAGGAGATCTAAGGAGGTCTGAGGAGAACTGAGGAGACCTGAGGAGGTCTAAGAAGGACTGAGGAGGTCTGAGGAGGTCTAAGAAGGACTGAGGAGGTCTAAGAGGTCTGAGGAGGTCTGAGGAGGTCTAAGAAGGACTGAGGAGGTCTAAGAGGTCTGAGGAGGTCTAAGAAGGACTGAGGAGGTCTAAGAGGTCTGAGGAGGTCGGAGGAGGACTGAGGAGGACGGAGGAGGACCGAGGAGGACGCTGGGCTGGGGACGAGTCTAGAGTTTAGAGAAAAGCTGAAAAAATGGTTCTAAAATAGTTCTGAATGAACAATCTGGAGGACAACTGATGTCATTCTGTCAGAACAAACCAACACGGTAGCAGTAATCTGAGTACTCTGATCTTCATTAAGTCTCACTCCAGCAGTTTCAGCCATAAATTAATGAATGAATCTAAACTGAAATCAGGATTATTCACAACTATTTATTGCTTTAAACAGATCATGAACAAACCATAGTCAACAGCTGGGACTGAAAAGTAGGGCTGGCCCGGACAGCAGATTCTGGGCTCCGGATATTCGGTGGGGGGGTGCATTATTATCCGGATACCACCGTTGGGACCGGATATTCGGACACTCGGGTCCGGCCCTACTGAAAAGTGGTTCAGAATTACTGAAAATTGGTCCAAAATGATTCAAATTTGTCCTAAATGTGAAAAAATGTCCAAAATGACTGAAAATTTTCCAAAACAACTGAGAATTTACTTGATGTTTCTAGTTTTAGAATGTTTTTGTCTATTTTTGACCCATTTTTTGTCATTTTGTAAAGCTTGTGGTAATTTTTTCTTGTTGTAGTTGCTTTTGTCCTGTTATTTGTCATATCATAACATTTTTGGTAATTTTTTTGTCTTGTTTTGGTTGTTTTTGTCTCATTTTTGTCATTTTATAATGTTTTTGGTCATTTTCTGTCTGTTTTGGTTGTTGCCATGATGTCTGATCATCAATAACAAATAAATGCTACATTTTGAAAAAAATAAAAAATGTTTAAAAAGCTGCATTTCTGACAATGCCATATGGGGGAATGAACAGCCTTGGAGGAGTACTCCTTTCTCTGAGGGCTTTTCGTATATTAGGATTTAGTTTCTGTACTCGTCTCCACATACTGCAGATATTTAACTGCTTATATTAGAAAGAAAACTCTGACTTTTCATCGTGTGACTGTTATTTGTAGTTCAGTCATTAAAAGTTCAACTGTTGCAGCAAAAACTTCTGAATTTCTTGTTTTTGTGCAGAATCTTTTCAGAGCCAATTCTTTATATTTTGTGAAATTTTCAATGAGACATTTTGAATAAAGTGATTTTTTTGATGAAATATGATAAGTTTAAGCTCAGATTCGTTTCATATTGGACCACAGAAGTCCATAACTAACCTCCAGGAGTTCCAGAGAAGCAGAAGTAGATGTTCAGATGTACAGAACCTCTGTGTTCCTGCAGAACTTCCTCCATGGAAGAACAGATTCCTGAGATCAGAGCAGCAGCAGGTTTCCCAGGACAGCATGGGAACGTCAGGAAAAGCCGCAGGGTTCTGCTCAAGTGGCGGCTCTCCAGAGAGGATCTGCTGCTTTGTTCTTTAATCCACAGTCTGGAGGTGAGATGGGTCAGTGTGCCACTTCAGTTTCTACTAAAGAACCGCTTCAGCTTCTACTAAAGAACCGCTTCAGCTTCTACTAAAGAACCGCTTCAGCTTCTACTAAAGAACCGCTTCAGCTTCTACTAAAGAACCGCTTCAGCTTCTACTAAAGAACCACTTCAGCTTCTACTAAAGAACTGCTTCAGCTAAAGAACCGCTTCAGCTTCTACTAAAGAACCGGTGTAATTTCTGCTAACACACCTCAGCAATTAGGTTTCTGTTCTGAGTCAGTCTGAGCTCCACCGGTTCTCCTTCAGCGGTTCTCCTCCAGCAGCTCCTATTTAACTCCACGTTCCTCCAAACAGACCAGAGAAGCTGCTAGAACGTCTCCAGAACTATTTTTCCTCTTTAGGCTGCAGCTGAAGCAGCAGCTGAACTCCACTCCAGCAGCAGAACCATTATTCATCATTTACAGTAAAAAGGCAGCCGGCCCACTAATAGCACACACACTGTAATACACACAGCAGGAGAAAACACACACTATAGCACACATACACTAGTAGAAAACACACAAATTATAACACACACAATAACACACAAACTGGTTTATACTGTTCTGTTGCTGCTTCATAAACTGGTGACGGAGGAAAGACGCTGCTGCTGCCAGCAAAACACACTACAACACACACACACACACACACACACACACACACTGTAACACACACAGTAACACACCCTCAGACTCCCGGTGTCTCCTGACTCGAGTCCTCGGAGGAAATGCCAGAGGCGCTGAGAGATGGAAAAGTCTCGCTGCCACTTCACTTCCACCAGTTCGTCCAACGAGGTTCAGACGTCCACACAAATGAAGACAGAAAGAAGAAGACGAACGTCCTCTGAGCTTCTTAGTGAACGTCACAAAAACAGCAGAAAGACACAGGAAAAGTTCAAACTGTCCTCAGAGACCAACAAACCAAACTGTCCTCAGAGACCAACAAACCAAACTGTCCTCAGAGACCAACAAGCCAAAATGTCCTCAGAGACCAACAAGCCAAAATGTCCTCAGAGACCAACAAGTCAAAATGTCCTCCTCAGAGACCAACAAGCCAAAATGTCCTCCTCAGAGACCAACAAACCAAAATGTCCTCAGAGACCAACAAACCAAACTGTCCTCAGAGACCAACAAACCAAAATGTCCTCAGAGACCAACAAACCAAACTGTCCTCAGAGACCAACAAGTCAAAATGTCCTCCTCAGAGACCAACAAGCCAAAATGTCCTCCTCAGAGACCAACAAACCAAAATGTCCTCAGAGACCAACAAACCAAACTGTCCTCAGAGACCAACAAACCAAAATGTCCTCAGAGACCAACAAACCAAACTGTCCTCAGAGACCAACAAGTCAAAATGTCCTCCTCAAAGACCAACAAACCAAAATGTCCTCAGAGACCAACAAACCAAAATGTCCTCAGAGACCAACAAACCAAAATGTCCTCAGAGACCAACAAACCAAAATGTCCTCAGAGACCAACAAACCAAAATGTCCTCAGAGACCAACAAGTCAAAATGTCCTCCTCAGAGACCAACAAACCAAAATGTCCTCAGAAACCAACAAACCAAACTGTCCTCAGAGACCAACAAACAAAACTGTCCTCAGAGACCAACAAACCAAACTATCCTCCTCAGAGACCAACAAGCCAAAATGTCCTCAGAGACCAACAAGCCAAAATGTCCTCCTCAGAGTCCAACAAACCAAACTGTGGAGTGAAACCGTGACATGGAAGTTGGGTTCTAGTTTCTGATTTCTTCATCTGACACCCCAGAGATTCTGCCGTTGTGCTTCTAAACAATTTATCTCTTTATTTCTTTACTTGTACTTCGAGACCATTGATGTCATTATTTATCTCTTTATTTCTGCTTCATTCTCCGTCTCTCTGCTACAGAACTGAAAATAAAATCAACCAATCAGGTAATTTTTCATCTACAGTTTATTTATTTCATGAAACAAAGTTCTACCTTCAGACTATGAATATTTGCAGTCCCTTTAATTACACAGAGGAGGACCAGATTAATTACTTTTTAATGAAATGTGGTTCAACAAGGAAAATCTGAATTCTTTTTTTCAAAAATCCTCCACTTATAAGATCCAGAAACTACAAAAACACACAGAATCGGTTCTTGAACGCATCATTCTGTCTGGAAAATTAACCAGATTCTGAAAAAATCCAAACCTTCAGGCACCACAAACATCCGACCATCAAGAAATTCCATTTTACAGAATAAAAACATGTTATTTTAACCTGTTGAACCCCAAAACCAGCAGCAGCAGCTCATCTAATTTAAAACTCTCCAAGTCTACACCATTTATCAGACAGACACCCACACAACAAAAAGGAATCTACAGATATTCAACTTTCCAACGATCCATGAAGGCATCATCTGTGACACATCGTTAAATCAGATAAATTCACCAAATCTGAGCTTAAAAGTGTAATATTTTATCAGAATCTATTTATTCTACACGACTCATTTTAGAAAATCTCCCAAAATAAACTCTCTGCAGCAGATTCTGTAAAAATTAAACCTTCTTCCCTCCAGATCCACCCAGAAATGGCTCCGAGTTCAGAGGATTAAACGCAGTAAGACTTTACTGGCTCTTCAGAAGCAACACTTCAACTCCTCACAGTTCAGTAATAGAAGCTCACTTCACCACTCTTCAGGTCACATCACTTCCATTATTTATCTGGCTCATGTTTTACTGGAACTCTGCTTCTTTCACAAAAACACTGAAAGGAAATGAAGAGTAGAGCTCTGGGAGGATGAAGAAGATGAAGAAGAGGAGGACGAGTGTTATTTAAATGTAAATAAACAGAAGTCGACTTTATCGCAGCGAACTCAGAGGAAGCTGTTGTCTGCAGCCGGAGGCCTGTTTTCTGCTGCTGCTGCCTGGAGGCTGCTGCAGCTACAGCCGAGGCCACGCAACACACAACAGCATGATAACGCACACTAATACAAACCTATACACACACAACAACACACACTAATACACACCTACACACACTAATACACTATTGTACACTCCTACATGCTCAGACTTACAGGTGAGTTCACTGAGAAACACTTATCTGCAGAAACTCGCCCATTATAGTCATGATGAGGGAAAAGAGTGAAAACTGTAGTTTCCAGATGTTCCCTAAACGCTTCAGTCACCAGTAGATGCTGTAGTTTCCAGATGTTCTCGAAACGCCTCAGTCACCAGTAGATGCTGTAGTTTCCAGATGTTCCCTAAACGCTTCAGTCACCAGTAGATGCTGTAGTTTCCAAATGTTCTCTAAACGCCTCACAGTCACCAGTAGATGCTGTAGTTTCCAGATG
>NC_072785.1:32734683-32879683 GCF_022539595.1 Amphiprion ocellaris | reverse complement strand
CATTCACCGCCTCAGTACACACTGTGACAGATGCCAGCACACACACATTAAAACACACTCGCTTTAAATGGACAATAAACCCTCCCAGACGTTGTTTTTTTTATTTTTTCTCCTTAAAATGAGTTTCTGTAATTTCTTGCTCTAAATTTGTTCATTAATTTCATTTTTATTCTATTGATTCTAAATTAATTTCATTTTCATTTATATTAACATTTCAAAACTTTTTTTCAAAATATATTTTAAAAATCCTAATATTCTTATTTTCATTCATCATATATTTATCTGGGGGCTGCACAGTGGTGTAGTGGTTAGCACTTTCGCCTTGCAGCTAGAAGGTCCCTGGTTCACGTCCCGGCTTTCCCGGGATCTTTCTGCATGGAGTTTGCATATTCTCCCTGTGCATGTGTGGGTTTTCTCCGGGTACTCCGGCTTCCTCCCACAGTCCAAAAATATGCTGAGGTTAATTGATCATTCTAAATTGCCCGTAGGTGTGAATGTGAGAGTGATTGTTTGTCTCTGTATGTAGCCCTGTGACAGACTGGTGACCTGTCTAGGGTGTCCCCTGCCTTCACCTGAGTCAGCTGGGATAGACTCCACCCCCCCATGACCCTAGTGAGGATTAAGTGGTGTATAGATAATGGATGGATGGATGGATATATTTATCTGCCTTACTTAATTTTCTTTTCACCTAAATCTATTCTTGTTTTAATTTTTTTTTTGGTGATTATTAGAATTTTGTGTCATCATTAACCCTCATGTCATCCTGCAGGTCAAACTGACCCATTTGAAAATGTGGAAAAAAATATATTTTCACAGTGACACTTCTGATGTCCACATTTTCAACTTTTTTGGGAAATTTTTGAACATTTTTTGGTGGAAAAAAGAAATTTTAACAATGTTTCTTAAGAACATTCACGTAAAAATCAACCAAAATCCAGTGAATGTCACTGGATTTTGGTTGATTTTTATGTGAATGTTCTTAAAGAAAATATTAGATGTTTCACTGACATATATTTTATTTGGAAAAAATTATTTATTTTTTGTTTGTTTTTGTATTTAGCAGTCCGATCTTGTTGCATCGGAATTTCAGTCATAATGTGAACCAACTAGTATATGTTCTGGTTGACAACAAAGTGGCTATGCTATTCTATTCTATTCTATTCTATTCTATTCTATTCTACTCTACTCTATATATGGAATCACTTTAGATATGTTTAGGATTTTTTTGGAAAATTTTTACTCATTTTTTGAAAACATTTAGAAGAATTTTCTTGCCAAATTTGGGGGATTTTTTTTTTTAAAATAACGCTTTTAAGGGAAACTTTTAGGAAATTACTGGAATTTTCTTGCTGACGTTTTTGCAAATTTTCAGAAATGTGGGGAATTTTTTGCTGAATTTTTGGATTTTTTTATGACAAGGAAACAATGTTTTTTGGTGTCTGTAAATGAGGACAACAGGAGGGTTAAATAAAACTGTTTTCACAACATAGATAATCTGAAAACACATCATAAATGTGGACATAAGAAGTTTCACTGTGAAAATATATTTTTTTTTCCACATTTTCAAACTTTAAACTGGGTCAGTTGGACCCATAGGACGACACAAGGGTTAAGAAAATCACACACAAACACACTATAACACACACTCACTGCAACACACTATAACACACAGCTGTGTGTGTATTGATTATTGATTATTGATCTCGGCTCCAGAAGCTTCAATAAGTTATTGAGGATGAAACATTGAAAGCAGTTGATCAAACATCTCAGATTCCCCTCCGGTTCTTCAGGTTCCTGCAGCTCGGCTCTGTTTACTTTACTGTCCTTCTCCACCAATGAGATGGGAGCTTCCTGCAGGTGATTGGTACAGGTGAAAACATCAACACAATATCTACACAAATTCTACACAACATCAACACAATGTCTACACAACTAAACAACATCTACACAACGTCTACACAACGCTGAGACCTTCCTCCTCCCTGGAACTCAGCAGCCTCTGAAATCTCCTCATGATGGAGACCCAGAGAAACCAAGTCAAACATTTAAATATTTTTAAATATCAGAACTGTAGAAAGTCCAGAGACTCAGGAGACAGACGAAGAACCTCACAACCAAAACCCACCGACAAGTTCATGATGTTAAAGATCCTCGAAATGATCATCAGACAGAAACCGACAGTCCTTGAACACATCATGTTCCTTTAGATTGAAAAAATGAAACTAATCTGAGTTTAAAACTGTCGTTTTTCATCACAGTTACTTCAGTCTACGGCTCATTTAGACATCAGTGATGAACAGAGGAGGAGAAAACCAGAGGAGAAAACTAGAGGAGAAAACCAGAGGAGAAAACCAGAGGAGAAAACCAGAGGAGAAAACCAGAGGAGAAAACTAGAGGAGGAGAAAACTAGAGGAGAAAACTAGAGGAGGAGAAAACTAGAGGAGGAGAAAACTAGAGGAGAAAACCAGAGGAGAAAACTAGAGGAGGAGAAAACTAGAGGAGAAAACCAGAGGAGAAAACTAGAGGAGGAGAAAACTAGAGGAGGAGAAAACTAGAGGAGAAAACCAGAGGAGAAAACTGGAGGAGGAGAAAACTAGAGGAGGAGAAAACTAGAGGAGAAAACTAGAGGAGGAGAAAACTAGAGGAGGAGAAAACTAGAGGAGAAAACCAGAGGAGAAAACTAGAGGAGGAGAAAACTAGAGGAGAAAACCAGAGGAGAAAACTAGAGGAGGAGAAAACTAGAGGAGGAGAAAACTAGAGGAGAAAACCAGAGGAGAAAACTAGAGGAGGAGAAAACTAGAGGAGGAGAAAACTAGAGGAGAAAATCAGAGGAGAAAACTAGAGGAGGAGAAAACTAGAGGAGAAAACCAGAGGAGAAAACTAGAGGAGGAGAAAACTAGAGGAGGAGAAAACTAGAGGAGAAAACCAGAGGAGAAAACTAGAGGAGGAGAAAACTAGAGGAGGAGAAAACCAGAGGAGGAGAAAACTAGAGGAGAAAACCAGAGGAGGAGAAAACTAGAGGAGAAAACTAGAGGAGGAGAAAACTAGAGGAGGAGAAAACTAGAGGAGAAAACTAGAGGAGGAGAAAACTAGAGGAGGAGAAAACTAGAGGAGAAAACTAGAGGAGGAGAAAACTAGAGGAGGAGAAAACTAGAGGAGAAAACCAGAGGAGAAAACTAGAGGAGGAGAAAACTAGAGGAGGAGAAAACTAGAGGAGAAAACCAGAGGAGAAAACTAGAGGAGGAGAAAACTAGAGGAGAAAACCAGAGGAGAAAACTAGAGGAGGAGAAAACTAGAGGAGGAGAAAACTAGAGGAGAAAACCAGAGGAGAAAACTAGAGGAGGAGAAAACCAGAGGAGGAGAAAACTAGAGGAGAAAACCAGAGGAGGAGAAAACTAGAGGAGAAAACTAGAGGAGGAGAAAACTAGAGGAGGAGAAAACTAGAGGAGAAAACTAGAGGAGGAGAAAACTAGAGGAGGAGAAAACTAGAGGAGGAGAAAACTAGAGGAGGAGAAAACTAGAGGAGAAAACCAGAGGAGGAGAAAACTAGAGGAGAAAACTAGAGGAGGAGAAAACTAGAGGAGGAGAAAACTAGAGGAGAAAACTAGAGGAGGAGAAAACTAGAGGAGGAGAAAACTAGAGGAGAAAACTAGAGGAGGAGAAAACTAGAGGAGGAGAAAACTAGAGGAGAAAACCAGAGGAGAAAACTAGAGGAGAAAACTAGAGGAGGAGAAAACTAGAGGAGGAGAAAACTAGAGGAGAAAACCAGAGGAGAAAACTAGAGGAGGAGAAAACTAGAGGAGAAAACCAGAGGAGAAAACAGAGGAGAAAACTAGAGGAGGAGAAAACTAGAGGAGGAGAAAACTAGAGGAGGAGAAAACTAGAGGAGAAAACCAGAGGAGAAAACTAGAGGAGGAGAAAACCAGAGGAGGAGAAAACTAGAGGAGAAAACCAGAGGAGGAGAAAACTAGAGGAGAAAACTAGAGGAGGAGAAAACTAGAGGAGGAGAAAACTAGAGGAGAAAACTAGAGGAGGAGAAAACTAGAGGAGGAGAAAACTAGAGGAGAAAACTAGAGGAGGAGAAAACGAGAGGAGGAGAAAACTAGAGGAGAAAACCAGAGGAGAAAACTAGAGGAGAAAACTAGAGGAGGAGAATACTAGAGGAGGAGAAAACTAGAGGAGAAAACCAGAGGAGAAAACTAGAGGAGGAGAAAACTAGAGGAGAAAACCAGAGGAGAAAACAGAGGAGAAAACTAGAGGAGGAGAAAACTAGAGGAGGAGAAAACTAGAGGAGGAGAAAACCAGAGGAGAAAACTAGAGGAGAAGAAAACTAGAGGAGGAGAAAACCAGAGGAGGAGAAAACTAGAGGAGAAAACCAGAGGAGGAGAAAACTAGAGGAGAAAACTAGAGGAGGAGAAAACTAGAGGAGAAAACTAGAGGAGGAGAAAACTAGAGGAGGAGAAAACTAGAGGAGAAAACTAGAGGAGGAGAAAACTAGAGGAGGAGAAAACTAGAGGAGAAAACCAGAGGAGAAAACTAGAGGAGGAGAAAACTAGAGGAGAAAACTAGAGGAGGAGAAAACTGGAGGAGGAGAAAACTAGAGGAGAAAACCAGAGGAGAAAACTAGAGGAGGAGAAAACTAGAGGAGAAAACCAGAGGAGAAAACTAGAGGAGGAGAAAACTAGAGGAGGAGAAAACCAGAGGAGGAGAAAACTAGAGGAGAAAACCAGAGGAGGAGAAAACTAGAGGAGAAAACTAGAGGAGGAGAAAACTAGAGGAGGAGAAAACTAGAGGAGAAAACTAGAGGAGGAGAAAACTAGAGGAGGAGAAAACTAGAGGAGAAAACCATAGGAGAAAACTAGAGGAGGAGAAAACTAGAGGAGGAGAAAACCAGAGGAGGAGAAAACTAGAGGAGAAAACCAGAGGAGGAGAAAACTAGAGGAGAAAACCAGAGGAGGAGAAAACCAGAGGAAGAGAAAACCAGAGGAGGAGAAAACCAGAGGAGGAGAAAACCAGAGTAATCATGAGGTCGGAGCCTCGGAGGACCAGAGAGGAACTCTGGGGAGACGAAGCAACGAGCGTTGAGGAGAAACTGAGTTAAAACCTTCAGTTCTCCTCCTGATGAGCATCAAGACTGTAGCTGTTCCTCCTCCTCCTCTCCCTGCTACGTTAAACCAAAGGAATCTCCTCTCCGTCGTTCTCATCTCCTCCTCTGAAGCCACGTGAGGAGGATTAATTCTGGTGGATCCTCCTCTAACCCTCTTACATCTCATTTATGATTTTACTTCCTGTGATGGTTTTATTTGGTTTCTAAAGGAGGATTATTCTGGTCAAAGATGGTGATGCAGAGCAGACACTGACAAGACAGAAGAAAAGAAACAGAGGATTTACACCCAGAAGAGACGGAGACAAGAGCAGAGAACAGAAGAACCCAGAAGAGCCAAGAACAGAAGAACCTAGAAGAGCGGAGAACAGAAGAACCTAGAAGAGCGGAGAACAGAAGAACCCAGAAGAGCCGAGAACAGAAGAACCCAGAAGAGCGGAGAACAGAACCCAGAAGAGCCGAGAACAGAAGAACCCAGAAGAGCCGAGAACAGAAGAACCCAGAAGAGCCGAGAACAGAAGAACCCAGAAGAGCGGAGAACAGAAGAACCTAGAAGAGCCGAGAACAGAAGAACCTAGAACAGAAGAACCTAGAACAGAAGAGAGGAGAACAGAAGGACCGAGAACAGAAGAACCTAGAAGAGCGGAGAACAGAAGAACCTAGAAGAGCCGAGAACAGAAGAACCTAGAACAGAAGAACCCAGAACAGAAGAGCCGGGAACAGAGGAGCCTAGAACAGAAGAACCAAGAACAGAAGAACCTAGAACAGAAGAGAGGAGAACAGAAGAGCGGAGAACAGAAGAACCCAGAAGAGCCGAGAACAGAAGAACCCAGAAGAGCCGAGAACAGAAGAACCCAGAAGAGCCGAGAACAGAAGAACCCAGAAGAGCCGAGAACAGAAGAACCCAGAAGAGCCGAGAACAGAAGAACCCAGAAGAGCCGAGAACAGAAGAACCCAGAAGAGCCGAGAACAGAAGAACCCAGAAGAGCCGAGAACAGAAGAACCCAGAAGAGCCGAGAACAGAAGAACCCAGAAGAGCCGAGAACAGAAGAACCCAGAAGAGCCGAGAACAGAAGAACCCAGAAGAGCGGAGAACAGAAGAACCCAGAAGAGCGGAGAACAGAAGAACCCAGAAGAGCCGAGAACAGAAGAACCCAGAAGAGCCGAGAACAGAAGAACCCAGAAGAGCCGAGAACAGAAGAACCGAGAAGAGCCGAGAACAGAAGAACCCAGAAGAGCCGAGAACAGAAGAACCCAGAAGAGCCGAGAACAGAAGAACCCAGAAGAGCGGAGAACAGAAGAACCCAGAAGAGCGGAGAACAGAAGAACCCAGAAGAGCCGAGAACAGAAGAACCCAGAAGAGCGGAGAACAGAAGAACCCAGAAGAGCCGAGAACAGAAGAACCTAGAAGAGCGGAGAACAGAAGAACCTAGAAGAGCTGAGAACAGAAGAACCCAGAAGAGCCGAGAACAGAAGAACCCAGAAGAGCGGAGAACAGAAGAACCCAGAAGAGCCGAGAACAGAAGAACCTAGAAGAGCGGAGAACAGAAGAACCTAGAAGAGCCGAGAACAGAAGAACCTAGAACAGAAGAACCTAGAACAGAAGAGAGGAGAACAGAAGGACCGAGAACAGAAGAACCTAGAAGAGCGGAGAACAGAAGAACCCAGAAGAGCCGAGAACAGAAGAACCCAGAAGAGCCGAGAACAGAAGAACCCAGAAGAGCGGAGAACAGAAGAACCGAGAAGAGCCGAGAACAGAAGAACCCAGAAGAGCCGAGAACAGAAGAACCCAGAAGAGCCGAGAACAGAAGAACCTAGAAGAGCGGAGAACAGAAGAACCTAGAAGAGTGGAGAACAGAAGAACCCAGAAGAGCCGAGAACAGAAGAACCCAGAAGAGCGGAGAACAGAAGAACCCAGAAGAGCCGAGAACAGAAGAACCTAGAAGAGCGGAGAACAGAAGAACCTAGAAGAGCTGAGAACAGAAGAACCCAGAAGAGCCGAGAACAGAAGAACCCAGAAGAGCGGAGAACAGAAGAACCCAGAAGAGCCGAGAACAGAAGAACCTAGAAGAGCGGAGAACAGAAGAACCGAGAAGAGCCGAGAACAGAAGAACCCAGAAGAGCCGAGAACAGAAGAACCCAGAAGAGCCGAGAACAGAAGAACCTAGAAGAGCGGAGAACAGAAGAACCTAGAAGAGCGGAGAACAGAAGAACCCAGAAGAGCCGAGAACAGAAGAACCCAGAAGAGCCGAGAACAGAAGAACCCAGAAGAGCGGAGAACAGAAGAACCTAGAAGAGCTGAGAACAGAAGAACCCAGAAGAGCCGAGAACAGAAGAACCCAGAAGAGCGGAGAACAGAAGAACCCAGAAGAGCCGAGAACAGAAGAACCTAGAAGAGCGGAGAACAGAAGAACCTAGAAGAGCCGAGAACAGAAGAACCTAGAACAGAAGAACCTAGAACAGAAGAGAGGAGAACAGAAGGACCGAGAACAGAAGAACCTAGAAGAGCGGAGAACAGAAGAACCTAGAAGAGCCGAGAACAGAAGAACCTAGAACAGAAGAACCCAGAACAGAAGAGCCGGGAACAGAGGAGCCTAGAACAGAAGAACCAAGAACAGAAGAACCTAGAACAGAAGAGAGGAGAACAGAAGAGAGGAGAACAGAAGAACCTAACAGAAGAACCTAACAGAAGAACCATACAGAGGAACCGAGAACAGAAGCGCTGAGAACAGAAGAACCAAGAACATTTTTACCACATTTTGCCTCATTTCTGACTCAGTCTGAGGAACTGCAACCAATAAATCTACTAGTTTAACTATCAATTAATCACAATCTGAGGAGTTTTTAAATGAAAATTGTCTGAATCTGTGATTCTCAAACGTCACTCAGAGTTTTGTTTTGGTTTTTTTTTTCAGTTTTTACTTTTGCCCAGAAGAAAAACCACACCAGATGAAGCAGTGATGAAAGGATTTACTGTGTGGTTTAATTCCATGATCTGTCTAGAAAATGATTAGAAAAAGACTCATCCAAAACATCTGGACACTCATCCAAAGTGACTCAAATTATTTATAAAAAATGACTCAAAACATGTCCAAAATTACTCAATTTGTTCAAAATTACTCGAAACATGTCCAAAATGATTCAAAATTTGTCCAAAATGACTCAAAACAGGTCCAAAATGCATTTAAAGCTGCTAGCTAAACTCCCACAATGCTCTATGATACATTCACTGACATGTACGACCTTCTTTTCCCTCCTCAGTGACATATTTCTAATTACTAACAGGAGTTAATGGACTAATGGTGTCTGGAGTTGATCCGTTCTGAGCGTTACTTTTAACGTCTCCTCACCACAAATGCTGCAGCAGCTCAGCAGGTGGAAGCTCAGACTTTATTCTGCCATTCGCCATGACTGATTCATGCGGGTCACTCAAACTCCACAAGTCGACGACTCGTCTGCTGCAGCGCTCAGCTGTCAGTCAGACGTTGCCATGGGAAACGCCCACTCAGACGCTGGAGGCTCCGACTGAACAACTAAACAATAAAACATGTAAAAATATGCACAACAGCTGCAGCGTTTCACATTCCCTCAGTAAACCAGCACTATAAACACACTAAACCAAGGTGATGAAGAGGAGGAGGAGGAGGAGGGATTTAGAGAGGAGAGGAAATGAAAGGAGGACGATGAGAACCTTAGAGGATGGAGGTGACAGGAAATCCAACCTAAAGCAGCTGTCCTTTGTTTCAAATGAAAGTGATGCTGAACACATGGGAGGAAAACAAGTGAGCTGCACAGTAACACACACACACACACACACACACACACACACACACTCACAATACAAACGCTACGCAATCACAAACACACACACTGTCACTTTCTCCAAGTCCTGCCAAGAAACAGATGCTGGACTCATCTGGTGAGCTGCACGGGAACTGTCCACGTACACACACACACACACCTACACCCTACACACACACACCTACACACACCTACACACACACACCTACACACACACACATACACACACACACACACACACACACACCATCAATCTGCTCCAAAACATTTCTGACTTTTATTAAAATGAGTCGAGAGAATCGGATTTCAAACACGTTTCTGGAAATATTTCATGACCAGGTTTGTGAAATCAGGATCTGCAGTTTACACACACAAATACACAAAAAAAACCCACAAAACACAAACAAAAACACAACATTTAAAACCTTGATCAACACACACTCAGAATCTTTGTTCTAATTTATTTACACAAACAGAACTCACTCATTTAGCTGCAACTGGAACAACTCAGTGTGTGTGTGTGTGTGTGTGTGTGTGTGTGTGTGTGTGTGTGTGTGTGTGTGTGTGTGTGTGTGAGTCTTAATGTGTGTGTGTTACTGTGTGTGTTGCAGTGCTGCAGGAAGTGAATCAGTCCATCACCGCCTTCACACTCCACAGCTCAGACAGCCTCTGGCCACACACACTAAAACATATACACACAAACACACACACACCCTAACACACGCACGCACACACACATACACCCTAACAGACACACACACCCTAAGTTAATAGAAAACAGTGGCGCTCCGGCTACTGCAGCGTTTTTACGGCATCACGTTCAAACTACTAATTAAAGCTGCAACTACAAATAATTATTCCTATTGATGATTCATCTGTTAATTATTATCTGTACTGATCGATCAGCTGTTTGGTTCTAAAATATCACAAAATTATGGATCAGAGTTTTCTCAAATGTCTGGTTTTGTCCACAGATCTTCAAGAAAGAAACCAGAAAATATTCACAGAAGAATATGAAATCACTGAATTTAGACAGATTTATTTGATTATAAAAAAAAAAGCTGGTGGCTAATCGTTGACAGATAACCAACTGCAATTTTATTTTCTGTTATAAAACCAGCTTTAATGTTTCTGATATTTCTCCGTACGAAGCATCGTGGTTGTGAAATATTCTGTAACCACTGGACGAAAGTCATTATGAAAACTTTATTAAAACCAGACGAACGGATCTGAACACGAACTGATCTCCTGAACTGGAAGTAAAGAACGTCCTGAAAGTACTGCAGCTGTCAGAGGAAATACTGCAGTTTAAAGTTCCTCAGAGGCTCAGAAGATACGATAAAAACTCATATAGAAATGTCTAAATATTTTCTCATACAATACTGTTCAACAGTTTAGGGTCATCCAGACAATTCCATGTTTTCCGTGAAAACTCCCACTTTTATCCATGTGCTAACATAACTGCACAAGGGTTTTCTAATCATCAATTAACCTTTCAACACCATTAGCTAACACAATGTAGCATTAGAACACAGGAGTGATGGTTGCTGGAAATGTTCCTCTGTACCTCTATGGAGATATTCCATTAAAAATCAGCTGTTTCCAGCTACAATAGTCATTTACCACATTAACAGTGTCTACACTGGATTTATCATTCATTTAATGTGATCTTCATTGGAAAAAAACTGCTTTTCTATCAAAAATAAGGACATTTCTAAGTGAGCCCAATCTTTTGAACATTGTGTAGATTTGTTCCACTCAGTGCAGATGTTGGCAGAACATTAGAACCTCAGATGTGGAGATGTTTCCTCATAAATGCACCATCAATAGATTTATTACATAAGCGAAAAAGCTGTTCTCTCTCCTGTGTCAAGTTAAACATTTTCTACTTACAGAAGCAGCTACATGACACAACGAAAGAACCAATGACAGCAGGTCGATCCGTAGAAACGGATTTCGCCATCAGTCAAGGACCTCCTGTAAACCTAATTATCTGTTAAAGACAGAAAACCTCAGATGAATTCACATTGATCGTCTGCAACCATCTGTAGGAACCTGAACACCAACATGAAGATGATTAATCTGAGTTAGAACACATTGAGTTTATGATCATAGAAATTTAAGATAACTTCGACAGATATGTAACAGATTTCCTGTCGGCTAATCTTCCAGCTCTGAGGTTCTGTCGGATCTGGAGCTCAATGCAGATGTTTGGCTGTTGGACTACTTTCAGCGGCGGATGAATCCACATTTGGAGCCTTAAAAAGTCTTTAGAGCAGCAGGAAGGGGTTTCCTCTGAACTGATTGTTTTAGAAGAACCCTGAGTGACATCTTTATGTTCTACGTTTAGAAGAATTAGTTATGAAACATAGTGAATCAATACAGACACAGTTTAGACGTGATCAGAACCGAACAACGATAAATTCATGGTTAATCTCAACGCCTTTGTAAAGGGTTAACCCTAACCCTAACCCTGTTTCTGCTCTGAGCTTCTGTTTGGAAAAGAAATAATAAAAGCAGAGTAAAAAGATGTTTAAAGGAAGAAAAACTGAGCTAAAGTTTAAGAGAAAAAGACAGAAAGAAGACAAAACGCAAGGAAATAAAGAAAAACGAAAAAAGAGAAAAGACGAGATGATGAAGAACTGAAGGAGGAAGAGGAGGAGGATGAAGAGGATAAAGATGAGGAAGAGGAGGATGAAGGTGAGGAAGAGGATGAAAGTGATGAAGAGCAGGATGAAGGTGAGGATGAAGTTGAGGAAGAGGAAGATGATGAAGAGGATAAAGATGAGGAAGAGGAGGATGAAGGTAAGGAAGAGGAGGATGAAGGTGATGAAGAGGAAGATGAAGGTGAGGAACAGGAAGATGAAGGTGGTGAAGAGGAGGATGAAGGTGAGGAAGAGGAGGAGGATGAAGGTGTTAATGAGTTTGGTCAGAGGGTGGAACCGTCTTTTTAAAGCTGCTATCATTCTCATTAATGTAGTGAACGAGCCGCTGATAGCTGTCATGGACCTACACTCCAATTAACAACTACACACTAAACACACACACACACACACACACACACACACACACTGCAACACACACACAATAACACACTAACAACTACACGTACACTAAAACACACACACCAGACACACACACTAAAACACACACTAACAGAGCGGAGAACAAGGTGTGTGTGCTGCAGTTCACTTTTTGCATGTATATGGAGTGTGTGTGTGTGTGTGTGTGTGTGTGTGTGTGTGTGTGTGTGTGTGTGCATCCTCACTTTGATTTCCTGAAAAAACAACTTTCAGCATTTTTCTCTCTGAGCTGCTGATAGAATGTAAATTTAAATTTAAATCCACCTCGATGGACGAAGAGCCGCTGAAAAATTAATGGAATCTGTTTTAATTTGGAGGAAACAGGAAACAATCCTGCAGTAAACACACACACACATATACACGCTACACACACACGTATACACGCTACACACACACGTATACACGCTACATACACATGTATACACGCTACACATTCAGGATGGCATATTAACAAATAACTACATGTCAGTGAGAACATACATGTATTTATGTAGACCAACACTGAGATGATCACCATGATTCTCCAACCTCCAACCTTCAACCTCCAAGTCCATAAACTGGTCCAGAATGGCTGAAAGAACATTCAGAAATGGATCAAAACTCGTTAAAAATGATCCGGAGAGGAAAACTAAAGCTACTGGATGAATAAATAAATGCAGCACGGCTCAGAAACAGGCAACAGAGTGGACTAATATAATAAGTAAATATTCAAATAAGTTAGTTTTTATTTCTGTAATGATTACAAAAACACATAAAACAGCTGCAAGGACTGAAATGTGATGAGAAACGACCAAAAAGAAAAGAAATAAAACCTCCGAAATGTGAAGTGGAATGGTTCATTAAGAGACATAAAATAACAAGAACTAAAACATGTCTATGTCGGGTTTGTTAAATAGATGTAAAACAACCTTTGTCCAGAAAGTGACAAAGAAGATGTCAGATGACTGAAATGTTCAGCGTGTTTCCAGCTTTTTATTTTGGTGGTTCGTGTGACTCCAACACTTCCTGTCTTTTTCCTCCTTCCAGTTGTTGCCGTTGTGTTTCTACAGCAGCTTCTTAGTGTATTTTCTGTGTTGTCCTTTTATTGTGAAATATTGTCCTTTTATTGTGAAATATTGTCCTTTTTTGTGAAATATTGTCCTTTTTTGTGAAATATTGTCCTTGTACTGTGAAACATTGTCCTTTTATTGTGAAATATTGTCCTTTTATTGTGAAATATTGTCCTTGTATTGTGAAATATTGTCCCTTTGTTGTGAAATATTGTCCTTTTGTTGTGAAATATTGTCCTTGTACTGTGAAACATTGTTTTTTTGTGAAATATTGTCCTTTTTTGTGAAACAATGTCCTTTTATTGTGAAATATTGTCCTTTTATTGTGAAATATTGTCCTTTTTTGTGAAATACTGTCCTTTTGTTGTGAAATATTGTCCTTTTATTGTGAAATATTGTCCTTTTTTGTGAAATACTGTCCTTTTGTTGTGAAATATTGTCCTTTTATTGTGAAATATTATCCTTTTTTGTGAAATACTGTCCTTTTGTTGTGAAATATTGTCCTTTTATTGTGAAATATTGTCCTTTTTTGTGAAATACTGTCCTTTTGTTGTGAAATATTGTCCTTTTATTGTGAAATATTGTCCTTTTTTGTGAAATACTGTCCTTTTATTGGGACCAGTTGTCTGATGTTTTTCTGTTGTGTTTTTTACCTGTCTAGGTACTGCAGAGTTACATGAACATTGCTGCTACAATGTGGCATATTTACGTCTATTGCTGCCTAGATAGACGCTCATTAATGTGCACTGTCCCTATCACACGAATGAATAAATAAATGAAAACTTTAGAACCAAAAACCTGCGACCAGATTCACCAAAAATCCAAAAGTTTAACGGACAAAAAACAGGATTCATCCACAACCTTTAACCACACGAGACAGCAGAGAGTGTTTCTCTGTGTGTGTTTGTGTGTGTGTTTAGTGTGTGTTATAGTGTGTTTCTCTCTCTTTCTCTGTGTGTGTGTGTGTGTGTGTGTGTGTGTGTGTGTGTCAGACGTGTAAAGACGCCTGACTCTGATCAGCATGAGGTCCAGGATTCTCCCAAATGTCACCATGTAGCACACAGTAGGATCCTCATTCACACACACTATAACACACTAAAACACACTATAACACACACATTATAATGCACTATAATACACACACACTACAACACACACGCTATAACACACTAAAATATACTATAACACACACACACTATAAGACACACACACACTAAAACATACTATAACACACACACTACAACGTACTATAACACACACACAAAACCACACACACTATAACACACACACACACACACACACACACACAATAACACACTAACACTATCACACCCTAAAACATACACACTATAACACACCAAAACACACACACACTACAACACGCACTCAGACATCACATCATCATCATCACCTTCATCACCACCTTCATCGTCATCACCCCATCATCATCATCACCAGCATCATCATCATCCTGATCACCATCATCATCATCACCACCATCCTCATCATCATCACATCATCATCCTCATCATCATCCTCATCACCATCATCATCATCACCATCATCACCATCATCACCATCATCATCACCTTCATCATCATTATCATCCTCATCACCACCATCATCATCACCATCATCATCACTTTCATCATCTTCATCATCTCCATGACGACCAGACCCAGGGGGTCAGAAGTCAGCAGGGGAGAATAAAAGCCTGAACTAGAGAATAAAAGAGGAGAAATAATACAGAAAGAGTAATAAAACAGTGTGCGTGCAACGAATCTAAGGTGGGCTGTAATTGAAGTGTGTGTTCTCAAGGACAGGTAGATATTGGAGCTGAGAAAATGTAGAGTCAGCAGAAGGAGGTGATTACTTCCTGGAGGAAGAGGAAGAGGAGGAAGAGGAGGAGGAGGAAGAGGAGGAGGAGGAGGAGGAATAGGTTTAACTTTATTTATTTATTTATTTTATTCATTTATTTAATCAGGAACCATGCAATTATCATAGAACACATAGAACTGATGCAGTACATATAGAGTGTGTAGCATTGAGCTAATTTTCAACCCCCGTCCCTGGTTGGGCTTTTAAGTAAAAGTAGTCAAAGGACCAACAACACAAATTAAAAACAGTACAGACAACATTAAAAACGCCTACACACACACACACACACACACACACACACACACACACACACACACACACAATGACACAATCCACAGTCAGTCAGACATTCTAGATGTCATAGGTGAGTACATTCTTGTTTTTCTTTCAGCCAAAACTTAACTATTGCTGTAAAAGTTTTTAAATGTGCTATCCTATTAATTTCGTTAGGTAATGTGTTCCAGATGTGACAGCCTTTGATTGTAAAGACTGTCTGTCCAAATGTAGTTCTGCGGTAAGCTATTTTGCAATTGTTGAAACTTCAGCAGGGTCTGAAACTAACAATTCATTTTATTATTATTATTGTTGTTGTTGTTGTTGTTGTTGTTATTGTTATTATTATTTATGAGTTTTCTCCTCAGCATCATAATAATAAATAAATAAATCGTACAGAAGGTTGTTTATGATTTCAGATATTTTCAGTTTACGTCTTCAGATTCAGTTAACAATCAATTTACAACCAAGAAAAGCTTAAAAACCATAAAATAAATCATCTGGAATCAGAAAACATTTGATCTGTGCTTTAAAAAGTGCCTGAAGTGTAAACAGATGATTTTCTGGATTAATCCATCAGCTGTTTGGTCTAAAACGATAAAAATGAGGATCAGAGTTTCATTAAATGTCTGCTTTAGTCCAGAGATAAACCAGAAAATATTCATAAAATTTAGACGCATTAATTAAAAGTGACTCCAGCTGATGAACTGATGGTGCAGACGAGTCTAACAGACGTATGAATTCAATCTCAATAAAAGAGTTTTCCTCCAGACAAACAAGCACAAATCTGTTCTCTTAAATTACCATCGGCTGCAGCAGAAACTGCATCAGTTTATGGAAAATCTGCAAAATGTGGGTCTGCTGCAAAAAACGCTCATTTACACCCACCGCTGTCACACATCTACACGTTGTTATTGTTGTTATTGTTGTTATTGGGGACACATTTCTATGCATTTCACTCCCAAAGACAAATAAATTCAGTCTGAAAGGAAAAACTATCTGGAGCCGCAGAAACAGCCTGATAACTGTCTTTACATCCACACCAATCTGACTAATCGCAGCTGGGAGCAACGGGGCAGTTAGAGGAGGATTCTGCCCCCATTTTGAGGATAACAGAGGAGGATTCTGCCCCCCATCCTGAGGGTAACAGAGGAGGATTCTGCCCCCCATCCTGAGGGTAACAGAGGAGGATTCTGCCCCCCATCCTGAGGGTAACAGAGGAGGATTCTGCCCCCCATCCTGAGGGTAACAGAGGAGGATTCTGCCCCCCATCCTGAGGGTAACAGAGGAGGATTCTGCCCCCCATCCTGAGGGTAACAGGGCAGTTCTAGGAGGATTCTGCCCCCATCCTGAGGGTAACAGGGCAGTTCTAGGAGGATTCTGCCCCCATCCTGAGGGTAACAGAGGAGGATTCTGCTCCCCATCCTGAGGGTAACAGGGCAGTTCTAGGAGGATTCTGCCCCCATCCTGAGGGTAACAGGGCAGTTCTAGGAGGATTCTGCCCCCATCCTAACTCTGTGTTTGTGTTTCCTCCTCGTTCAGCTGCTGATCCTCCGACTGATCCTCATTCTGGAGCAAAGATTCTAGTTTCAGCGACTAAATACTCCAAAAAAACCCTCAGAACTCTGAGAAACATCCTGATTTCAGACAGAAAAGCCACTTCTATCAATGAAGACAACATGAAATGAATGAGAAATGTGACGTCTGCAGGTGGATTTAGTTCTCTGCTCTCAGTTGTTGTCCTAAAATTCTGTGTTTTTCTGCTCCAGACTCAGACTAAAATTCTGCTGCTTCTCATTTTAAATCCACTCATCTGTTGGGTCCAGACTGCTCTTAAAAAGGTTGAAAAATGAAACAGCCTTAAATTACATCAACACACACACTCACACACACACACACATATAATATTAAATAATAAGAATATATATATATATATATATATATATATATATATATATATATATATATATATATATATGTTATTTATTTGTATGAAGATTAACACTCTTATTTACAACATAATTCTATATGTGTTCTTTTATAGTTCTGATGTCTTCAGTATTAATCTAGAATGCATAAAATAATTGAACAAAAAACACTGAAAGAGAAGGAGTGTCCAGACCTCTGACTGGTGGCGTACATATTATTTTATTGTTCCAATTACACAAAGTTGGTCTCAGTTGTTGTGTGGAATCTTTGCTGGGGGGTCCTTGCTTCCTACAGACACTTTTAGCCGCAACACCCCGTCCTGTAAATGAGTTTTTCTGCCTTAAATCTCCCCTCTGGTTTGTGTGCTCAGAGACAGAGGTAAACCAGATGGTAATGTCATATTATTCTCCTTCTGAGTTACTTTCTCATTCTTATATAGTTATGCTTTCATTTCTGACAGTAGATCTTCCATCGACTGTAGAAGTATGTGTTCGTCTTGTACTGTACATGTAATTAATGTTTCCTGCCTTACGCAGCCCTTTTATTTATGTTCTGCTGTGTTTTAATTGACTGTAAAGGGCTGGAATAAACAGACAGCGCCTCCAAAAAACAAAAGAGCCATGTGTCAGCTGAGTTAATACAACATCTATAAAGATATAGCCAAAATAATGTATAGACACATCAGGAAAAGAAAAACTTGCATAAGTATTTCAATACCAAATGCATTCAGACATCACCAGATTAACAGAGTTACCTTTGGCCTCCACAGCTACTAGAGGTGCTCCGTTGGCTTCCACACATTTATGTGGACAGATAACTACTGCCTGGTAACGCTGGCCTAAGCATCCAATGGGAGTGCTGCATGTGTGTTTTCAATTTCTTGTCTAACGGCCACCAGTGTAGTCAGTTTCCTTCGTCTTCAAAACTTCCAAAGAGAAATCTATATGTATCGAAGCACTCATACTAATTAACCCTCATGTTGTCCTGTGGGTCAAACTGACCCGTTTTAAAGTTTGAAAATGTGGACCAAAAAAAGTATATTTTCACAGTAAAATTTCTGATGTCCACATTTTCGAGAAATTTTTGAACATTTTTTGGTGGGAAAAAAAGAAATTTTAAAAATGTTTCTTAATAATATTCAACCAAAATCCAGTGAATTTCACGAATTTTGATTTTTATGTGAATGTTCTTAAAGAAAATATTAGACGTTTTACTGATATGTATGGAATCACTTTAGATATTTTTAGGATTTTTTTTGGAAGACTTTTACTCATTTTTTGGAAAATATTTACAAGAATTTTCTTGCCAAATTTTGGGGATTTTTTTTAAATAAAACTTTTAAGGGAAACTTTTAAGGAATTATTGGAATTTTCTTCCTGAAGGTTTTGCAAATTTTCTGAAATTTGAGGAATTTTTTTTCTGAATTTTGGGATTTTTTCAGACAAGGAAACTATATTTTTTGGTGCCTGTAAATGAGGACAACAGGAAGGTTAAATATTAAGAAGTTTTTTCTTTTTCTGATGTGTGTTTCCGTTCTTTAGGCTGGCTCTGTAAGTGTATATATATGTGTGTGTGTGTGTGTGTGTGTGTGTGTGTGTGTGTGTGTGTGTGTGTGTGTCAGGCTGCCTCCTGCAGGGCTCTGAGCTTCATGTGAGTTTCATCCTGCGGTGAAGAGTGTGATTCTTGTGACGGTGTCGGTGCTGAGAGCCAATCAGGTCGATGACAAACTTGACATCACTCAGCTCCTAATCTGTGCTTCACATTTCACCTCTGGGTTCTACTGGGATCTTTTCCTTCTCTGTTTTCAGGATTCAGCTGCATCTCTTCTCTTTTACTCCATTCAGACTAACGTCACATTAACACAAACGTTCCTCACAACGTCTCTACAACCAGCCGAAAATACGGAAAAAATTTGAACATTTCTCACCAAAGCTCCTAAAATTAAACATCTTCACTGCCACTAAAATATGAATGTTAAAGTAATAATTACTGCAGTACATTTTAAAGGTGCAGAATTTCCCTCTGAGATGGAGAAAAGTGGAATAATGCAGCATCAACACACTAAACCCGAGCAGCAATATTGAGTTTTCTTCACCTAAAAGATCATGTAATAAAAGTATTTCTCTACATGTAGAATAACCACATGCAGCTTCTTTATTCTCCATTTTCAGAGGTATTAGTGTTTAATATCTGATTTTCTACATATAGAAGAATCTATATTGTATTTTTATATTTCTATCTTTATTCTTTTACTGATGCTCCTACATTTCTGATCCTTTCCCTGCTGTGGAATCAGTAAAGTTTAATTTTATCTGAATCCACACATACTTCGTACATATCCACCTTAATGACATCAGCACCTGCAGTTCATATGTAAACTTCATGATTATAATGGAGGTCAAACAGAACAGGTCCTGTCTGTGTGAGTGATGGTTTAGAATCAGAATAATAATAATAATAATAATAATAATAATAATAATAATAATAATAATAATAATAATAATAATAATAATAATCAGTAATCAATACTCAGAGGAAAAACTACAAACAGCTGGAAGCAACAAACTGAACTTCTGGACTCTGGAGATTCCATTGGCTGTTTTTCTAATCAGTCGTCTGTTTTTAATCAGTTTCATTTTATACTTATGGACGTTCAGTCTGCTCAGTGGACATGAAGCTGAAGAAGCTTGTGGATTCTATGATGGAGATACAAAAGTTCTGATGAAGACGGCGATCCTGGATATGTTTCCTGCAGTAGAAAACTGTCTAATGAGAACAAAGTGTTCAAGGTTTGTGTTCAGTAACGTTATTCAAAAAGAAAAAGCAGGTTCCTTTAAAATGATCTGCTGTCTGTAGGGTGATGTTCTGTTGACCGTCCCTCCACCCCAACCTCCTCCCTATGTAAACCACCAGCAGCCACATGATGGCACTGTCCTCTTCACATTAACATAAACTGTCGATGCTGTCACGTCTTGCTCTGACTCACAGAATATCCTTTCTTCTTCCATTTCCCCTCTCAGTCTTAAATCTGGGTTTTATGATCCGTCCTCTGATTTCCCCGTCCGGCTCTTCCCTGTCTGGACCTCCTCCCTCTGCTGCCTCCTCCCCATCATCTCTCCATCATCCTCCTCTCCTCGCCGCTGTACTGTACAGATAGGAGGAGCACTGTGCACTCGGCTATGAAGTCTGTCCTCCTCCTCCACCTGGAAATTAATTTGGTCTCCTCCAGATGCCTATCGGTGCTGAAATGCCCCCAGAAATAGATCCACAAACAGAAAAAAACATCAGGAAAAAAAAACCTGCTGCTGCTGACAGACTCTACTGCTGATGGATGGATGGATGGATGGATGGATGGGACGGATGGATGGATGGGACGGATGAATGATGGATGGATGGATGAGACGGATGGATGGATGATGGATGGCTGGATGGAGATGCATGGATGGATGGATGGGATGGATGAGACAGATGGATGGATGGATAATGGGACGGATGGATGGATGGATGGATGGATGGATGCATGGGATGGATGGATGGATGGATGGCTGGATGGAGATGGATGGATGGAGGAGACGGACGGATGGATGGATGGACGGATGGATGGATGGATGGATGGATGGATGGATGGATGGATGGATGGATGAGACGGATGGATGGATGGATGATGGATGGCTGGATGGAGATGCATGGATGGGATGGATGAGACAGATGGATGGATGGATGGATGGATGGATGGATGGATGGATGGGACAGATGGATGGATGGCTGGATGGAGATGGATGGATGGATGGAGGAGACGGACGGATGGATGGATGGATGGACGGATGGATGGATGGATGGATGGATAGATGGATGGATGGATGGAGACGGATGGATGGATGGACGGATGGATGGATGGATGGAGACGGATGGATGGGACGGATGAATGATGGATGGATGGATGAGACGGATGGATGGATGATGGATGGCTGGATGGAGATGCATGGATGGGATGGATGAGACGGATAGATGGATGATGGGACGGATGGATGGATGGATGGATGGATGGATGGATGGATGGATGGATGGATGGATGGGACAGATGGATGGATGGATGGCTGGATGGAGATGGATGGAGGAGACAGACGGATGGATGGATGGATGGATGGATGGATGGATGGATGGATGGATGGATGGATGGATGGATGGAGACGGATGGATGGATGGATGGATGGATGGATGGATGGATGGATGGATGGATGGATGGATGGATGGATGGATGGATGGATGGATGGACGGATGGATTAACAGAAGGATCACTATAAATGTTTATCACCAGAGCGTTGGTGCTCAGATGGATCTTTTGCTTCCAGGCAGTCTTTCCTTTCTGCTGGTTTCCAGGAGAACCACACGTCATCCGTCACAATAAAACATTTAATCACCGTTTTCCCATCACTGTCGGGCATCACCTCATTCTGCAGCTACAGCAGCACATTTAAGTTCTCCTTGTGGTGCATTCAAGGACACAACGGATATTTGACATCTGGCTGCCACACAGCTGAACAGAAACCAAGAGAAAGAAATGTTCAAGTTCAGGAATTAAGATATTAACCAACAAGAAAAGCACTCAGAGAAAGCAGTCCTCCTCCAAGGTCACTCAGTCCTCCTCCAAGGACTTTCATTCCTCCTCCAAGGCTGCTCATTTCCCGAATATGTCAGAAATGCAGCCCTTATGAGTTATTGGTGATCAGAAATTACAGCTCTATTTAATATAGATGAACCCACAAACACCATGACCTTGCTCTGAGTACAGTCTTTGTTTTGTGTGCTGTTTTTGTCGTTCTTGTCGTTTGTCCATTTGTTTGCCGCTTTGTAACTTTTGTCTCTTTTTTTGTTTTGTTTCCTGTCGTTTGACGAATTTTTTGTCGCTTTGTCTTGTTTTTGTCATTTTCCGTCTCATTTTTGTAATATTTTGTCTAGTTTTTTTGTCTGACCTTTGTCTCATGTTTTTGTTTTTTCATTTTTGTCGTTTTGTGTTTCCTTTTTGTCAGCTTGTATTTTTTGTCTTACTGTTGTCATTTTGTGTTTTGCTTTATTCGTTGTTTTGTGTGCCGTTTTGTGTTTTTTTTGGTCTAGTTTTTGTCATTTATCAAATTTTTTGTTGCTTTTGAATGTCTAATTTTTTGCCTCTGTTTTATTTTGCGTCATTTGTCTCATTTTTTTGACGTTTTGTGTCTCATTTTCGCAATATTTTGTCTTGTTTTGGTTGGTTTTTTTGTCTTTTTTACCTGACTGGTTGTTTTGAGTAAAAACCAGTCCAGCCCACTGGAGATCAAACTGGACTGAATGTGGAACCTGAACTAAAATGAGTTGGACTCTCCTGATCTAAACACTTCCATGATCGAACCCTGACCTGATCACTCAAACATCTCAGCAGGACCACTGATCTTCAGGAAACACTAATCCATCCTCAGCAAGAACCCAACTGGAGAACACATTGTCTATCATATTTGTTTATCAGTTCTTGACATATTCCAGGTTTTTATCTCATTTATGTGAAACTAATCCAACACCTCTTCTAGCAGCAGTAATGGAACCTGAACAGAACCTTTAGATGCTTCGGAGAACCAGGTGAGACCAGCGTTACGTCTCAGGTGTTCAGATCAGCAGAACGCTTTTTAAAACCAATAATTAAAACAACAGACTACTGCAACCAAGGAAAGAGCAAAAACTACTTTACTATGAGAGACAACATCCACTTCCTCTACCAACCAATCAGCTACTTGTTTTCAAAAACAGTGAAAACGTGGATCAGAGTTTTCTAAAGTCCAAGAAGTCGAATGTTTCATCCAAAGATCTGCAGATTGCTGCCACAGAGGAGGAAAATATTCACATATTGGATGAAATCAGGCTGAATACAGAAAGAGTTGGTGATTATTTAAACAGTATAATAACGGCAGCTGGACTTTACATTCTGATTACACTGATGACCGTAAAACACTCCAACATGACGAGCTGCAGATTAAACCCTGAACCTGTGATTGGAGGACTGAGCAGGTGGAGCTGGTTGTCCTCCAATCACCTGTGATGAATCAATCTTTCACCTCAGGTGTTATTAAACCTCTTTCACATGATCTGGAGGTGAAATCAATGAAGGAAGCAGATGATTCTGAGGCCAAAACCATCAGAAACCCCCAAACCTCCATCATCATGAGGCTTCTGAAGGCCCAACCCTCAGGATCAGCTGCTTCCTTCATCAGAGTTTAAACAAATCAAGTTTCCATCTGACATCAACTGCATTGATGGTGAGAGTTAATATTTTGCTGTTTTTATAATTAACTTTCTAGTGCAGTAAATTAAAAATATGAGTAAAAATCTGTTCTAGAAACACGGTTAGACCTCCATTATTCGATTATCAGGACTTCAGTGGTGCAGAAAACGTGAGAAAGAGGAGGTAAACCAATAAAGAACCTTCTGGATCACGACAAAACCAATCACATTCGGCATTTGGTCACTTCTGATGATCTGCTCCATCCACAAAACTCACAGAGACGTTTGAGGAACATCTCGACACCTGAACACCGAGACTTGAGCAGGTGGAGCTGGTTTTCCTCCATCACAGCTTCAACCAGCTTCACCTCCACAAACAGCTTCTTTCAATGCATTATTTATTTAAAAGAATTCCTAAAAAACCGACAGTCTGCCGTCAGACACCAGCAGGTGCTTTGATGATAAGCTGATAAGATCCATCAGATAAGAGCTGCATCAGAACCAGAATCTCTGGCAGGAAAACCCGACGAAACACGAGACTTTATTTGGTTCTGGGCTTTAAATTAAATCATCCTTTCAGAGCTGACAGAGAAGATTTTAGCATTTTTCTCTGTATTTCTATGACTAACAGGTGAGGATCCATCTGGTCTCACTGTCATCATTTTTCAGGTTTTCAAACCAGAAAAACGTGGAAACAATCCACTAAATTCAGCTTAAAGCCGAATGTAGAATCAGAACCCCGGTGCAGTAAAACCTCCTGATTCTCTGTTCAGGTGAGATTAAGGTCCAGGAACCTTCCAGTAATTGGACCGGATGGCAGATACGAACCTGAATTACAGATAAAACCTGAAGCCGGACAGCAGCGAGGTGTAGTTCCTCCTCCGAACATCCGACCCGTGACCCTCCGCCGGCTTCTTCCTGCTCTTTAACAGCTCAGAAATGCAAATGAGCTGCTGTTAATCTGCTGCTCGGCTCTGACCCGGACAACTCAAACGCATCGAGTGCTTCTTCACCGGATCATCGTCCGGTTTGCTCCACATAAATGGAGCTTTTGTGACTCTTTAACTTCCCACCTTCTCTCTACAGAAACAGCTGAATGAGGATAAAACAGCAGAAACTGATTCCAGAAGTCTGAACGAAAACACCTCGACAGCATCTGAGCTCATGAAGAACACCAGAGTCCGAGTGTAAACCACCAACACACAGGATTCATATCAGTTAGCACATTTACACTTCTTTACATCACGTACTGTGTCGTTTTGCACATTCTCGGGAGATTAAGTCAGTTAATTTGCACATTTCTGCTCAACTCTCACTTTAAATACTTCCATTATTTCTATAGTACCTTGGATTTAAGGTGACCTCTTTGTGTTACAACGCTTGCTTTTTATTTTTTGTCAGTCTGTACCTACAAAACACTGAGTTAAATTCCTCGTATACAAAAACCTGTTTTGCAATAAAACGGGAACTTCAGAGGAATGAAAACCCTGAATCCTAAAAGTTACGAACGGGATCCAGAATCATCATCTGAAGCTAGAGAGTAAATCTTCTAGAGAGAAACTCAAAATGCAGCAGCTGCAGGTAAATCTGTACATTCCACCGTAAACCACAGCTTAAATCTTTCGTCTGTGGTGACATCAGGTTAGTTTCAGTCGAGCTTAAGGAGCAGAAAACGTAGAACTGGAGCAGCAACAGAAGCTAGAAGAACAGCAGAGAATACAGAGGAATAAAAAAACTTTCATCTGATGCTGGAGATGAAAAAAAGAAACTTCAGAGGAAGAATTAAAGTCTGAGAATAAAGAGAGCAAAGATCTCAGTGCCGGAGGAAAGAAAGCAAAGTTCCTCAACACAGGTTTAAGTCGGTTCAAATCCAGACCAGTGACTCTATTATTCTGCGCTACTGAGTCTACAGTAATCAGATTACATCCGGTCAAAACTCCGATTACTCTACAGTCCTGTTGGGCGTGGTTCAGCCCGGGATGTCAAGACGATGCCCCGGCAGAACATGAAACTGATCTTCTGGAACTAAAATTAATTAGAGGAGGAAGCAGATGTGAATTATTTCAGGAACCATCAGTGGAACATCTCATCTCCAGCCTGAAGGAGACCTAAAAACAGCAGATCTATGAGATAAATACGACGTCTGCTCTCTCCTTTATGTTGATAGAAATAAATCCTCCAATGTGTTGCAGGATTTGATCAAACTGAGGTCAGAATCTGCTTCAGATGAGACGAGTTTAAAACGCTGCAGCCTCATTTTAAAATCAGAGAAATGAAAACAAAACCTCAATAATCAAACTAGAGTTCAGAATAAATTCAGTGTTTCTGTTTAAAATGATTGATGAGAAGTGAAGCTTGCACAGAAATGTACGTAATATAAACGCATTTCATTAAAATATTGTTCCTGTGGACAGTTTATTTCTAATCACAACCTTCAGGAGAAGCTTATTGTTTAACCTGAACTCAGACTAATCGTCCTGTTCAGGCCTGATCTCACATGAAGGAATTTACTGAATAATGTCAAATATTTAGTGTAAGAATCTATTTTTACTTTTTAAGGATCAGAAACAGATGTGATTTTATAAAGCTGATAAAAAACATTTTAAATTAATGATCATATTTCAGGATAATGTGATTTTTCTGTTTTATTTCCTGCAGACGTTGCTCAGACCAGCGGACACGAAGAAATGAAGAAATGAAACCACATCAGAGATTCAGAGCAGCGGCAGAACCAGAGGAGGAACGAGTGTTTCACGTCTACGCAGAGAAAATAAACCTGATTCAGGACGATTTATCCTGGACAAGAAGAATCACAGCCTCTCTTCAGGTTCACCGGCTGTCATTAACACAACCGAAACACCGACGGACTCACAACAACACAATACGGACTCACAATAACACAATACGGACTCACAATAACACAATACAGACTCACAATTAGAGGTCGACCGATACATCGGCCGGCCGATATTTTGGGCCGATATATGGACTTTTTTCAATATCGGCCATCGACCGATATTTACAAATAAAAAGCCGATTTGTGATCAGGCAGCTGTACGGACAGCTGCCGCAACCGCTTTTCCCTTAGAAGGACCCCCGGCACTCAGAGAGGGGAGCATGAGGGGAGCATGAGGGGAGCCAGGCAACAACAAGCCTCGCTCCACACACTTTTTGAGTTAAATTTATTGAAAAAAAAGTTTTATTTAGTCATTGAAGACACTTGAGAAATTACCGTTGATGCCAATTTCATATTAAACTTTTTTGTTTTATTTTGTGTTTTATCTAAAGATTTGTAATGTTTAACTGCACTACATTATTTAATTTAATTAGCATTTGTTACAGTTTTTATTTTGTGATCATGTTTATCTTTTATACTTGAACAAGCAATTGCACTTTCAGGTTACTTTTTAAATTGTATTTTTTGTAAACTTTAAGTATTTTTTTATGTTATTGTACTTTTTCACTTTTTGTGTTCAATAAATGTTAGAGTTCTACTAGTGTATTTAATTTGTAGTATATACATGTATATACTTTGTGTTTAAATTGCCTTTTGTAATCGATGTGCTTTTAAAAAAAAAAGGATATCGGCCTTAAAAATCGGCTTCTACAATCGGCTTTAGATATCGGCCATCCCATATCTGTCGACCTCTACTCACAATAACACAATACGGACTCACAATAACACAATACGGACTCAGAACATCACAATACGGACTCAGAACATCACAATACGGACTCACAACACCACAATACGGACTCACAACACCACAATACGGACTCACAACATCACAATACGGACTCACAACACCACAATACGGACTCACAACATCACAATACGGACTCACAATAACACAATACGGACTCACAATAACACAATACGGACTCACAACATCACAATACAGACTCACAATAACACAATACGGGCTAAATAATACAGTACAGACTCACAATAACACAATACGGACTCACAACATCACAATTCAGACTCACAATATCACAATACAGACTCACAACAACACAATACAGACTGACAACATCACAATATGGACTCACAACACAATACGGACTCACAACAACACAATACAGACTCACAATACGGATTCAACAACACCACAATACGGACTCACAACAACACAATACGGACTCTCAATACGGACTCAACAACACCACAATACAGACTCACAACAACACAATATGGACTCACAACAACACAATATGGACTCACAACATCACAATATGGACTCACAACACCACAATACGGACTCATAACAACACAATACGGACTCACAACAACACAATACGAACTCACAATACGGACTCAACAACAACACAATACGGACTCACAATACGGACTCAACAACAACACAATATGGACTCACAACATCACAATATGGACTCACAACACCACAATACGGACTCATAACAACACAATACAGACTCACAACAACACAATACGGACTCACAATACGGACTCAACAACAACACAATACGGACTCACAACAACACAATACGGACTCAACAATAACACAATACGGACTCAACAACAATACAATACGGACTCACAACAACACAATACGGACTCAACAATAACACAATACGGACTAACAATAACACAATACGTACTCACAATACGGACTCAACAACAACACAATACGGACTCACAACAACACAATACGGACTCACAATAACACAATACGGACTCACAATACAGACTCAACAATAACACAATACGGACTCACAATAACACAATCCAGGCTAAATAATACAGTACAGACTCACAGCAATCAGCTGAAAGGTACTGCAGAGATGACGTGACTGAAGACTAAAACACACCGAAAAAGTGCAAAAATGCACCATCGAAGACAAAAAACTAGAACACACTAAAAGCTAAAACACACCAACAAAAAAACTAAAGACTAAAAACCAACAAAGACAAAAAACTAATACACACCAAGATAAAAAACTAAAAATAAAACACACTAATAAATACTAAAAACTAAAACACACCAACAAAGACAAAAAACTAAAGACTAAAAACCAATTAAGACTAAAAACTAAAACACTAAAACACACCAAAAAAAACTAAAACACACCAATGAAGACTAAAAACTAAAGAAGATGAAAAACTAAAACATACCAGCAAAAAGTAAAACATATCAGTAAAAAACGTTAAACTAAAACCCTCCATGGACGCTCCGTTAATAATAATAATAATAATGTTGAACCGAAGATCTGCATCATCCTCAGTCTGAACTAAACTATCTGCTGCTTCGTCAACACGTCACAGCTGAAGAAAACACGCCAGCAACACGCCAGCAACACATTACTGTCACACCTGAAACCTGCACACACCAACAACACGCCAGGAAGCTGCTTCAGATGAATCCTCAGATCAACAGGTGAAGAAACAGAAGCTTTTATAGAATAAACTGAATCTCATTAATTATTCACAGAATTAATCAGAAAGAAAACACAAAAATCCTCACATTTCCACCTTAAATCCACCACAAAAAGCAGAGAAACACCTTTAAGGTCACACTCAGGTCTGACCTGCGTGCGCGCGCGCGCACGCACACACACGCACGCTCTGGATGTTTTGTTCGACGCTCGCGCACCTCAGAGCGTCAACACGCTGCTTTTGGCGTGCGCGCGCACACGCACGCACAGGTGTTCCCACACACAAACACGCGCACAGAGAGCAGTCAAAGACAGCAGACCTGTTACCCGCACACACTCACACACACGCACGCCCCTCCGGAGCCTCCAGCCCCTCGGAGCCTCCGGAGCTGCCCGGTACCGTTACCGTTCTCTGCGGGTCGGGTCCTGCTGCAGGCTCGGCTTGGTGGGCGCCATCTTCAGCTCCGGTTCTCGGTTCCTCCTCAGCAGGACGCGGAGCGGCGGAGCGCGGCGTCCTGACAGCAATGCGTCATGGTCGGTGTGTTAAGACAAAGCCATGTCCGTGTGTGCCAGCGAGCGTGTGTGTGGTGGGAGTGTGCGTGCGTGCCGTGCGTGTTGTGTTCGTCTGTGTCCGCCGCCGCTCAGCAGCGTGGAAGCAACGGGAGGAGCGGGCGGGGAGGCGGCCGCGGCAGCAGCGGCATGCCGGGCGCAGTGAGGAGAAGCCGGGGCGGAGGGCTGCCAGGTCCCGCCGTCTGCTCTGGATCTCCGGTCGGCTCGGACTCTACGCCGGAATTTCCTGCGTGCGCTCCGGGGAGAAAACGGCAAACAGGGGCGTCCAATCTTTACGTTCCCGCTGCCGCTGCAGCAGCGCCTACATCCCCGGTACCGGAACCGGTTCCGTCCCCGCGGCGGAGCGTCGCTCGGCGGTCAGAAGCTCTGAGGCTCGGCGGAGCATTTTTCCCTCCTCCGGCTGCTGACAGGAAAAAAGGAAAAGGACACACACATCTCTGGGTCCTCCAGCCGGCGCAACACCGCCGCTCCGTGCGCGTGCGTGTTTGGTTATTTCTCTGCTGGATCACTGGTTGCACCGCAGCTGATCCACGTTTATAATCACTGAAACACTCAAACACACTCAGGGTGTGTGCGTGCGTGTGTGTGTTATCGTTGATATGTCTGTGTTGTTGGTATTTGTATGTGTGTTGGTTGTTATTGTGTGTTTACTTGTGTTGCTGTTATTTATCTGTTTGTGTATATTTTGTGTGTGTTAGTTATGTGAGTATTTTGTTTATCTGTTTTTGTTGTCATTATTTGTGTTGTTTATTTGTGTGTATATATTGTGTGTGTGTGTGTATCTGTGTTATAGTTGTTTATCTGTGTGTATTTTGTGTGTATGTTGTTGTTTATGTGTGTGTGTGTGTGTTATTTGTGTATATATTGTGTGTCTGCCTCTAATAAACTCTTCAGCGTAAATATTGAAATTATTTATTTTCTCTTTTAAAATCATAAAATCGAAACTTTGCTTCATTTCTTCTGTTTTTCTATTTTTTCTTTAAATCTTTCAGGTTTTATTGTTTTTATTTTTTGTGAATAAATTGTGTATTAAACTAAATCTTTTCTCTGCCGTCTCGCGTACGTTAGATATTCTTTGGTTATTCTCCATGTGGTTCTGATCCGTTTTATTTCTGGCGGATCTCTGACTGATTCTCTCTGAAGCTGGAGCTGGACTCAATGACCTGTCAAGGTCAAAGGCATGCTGGGTAATCTGTCTGCAGGCAGAGGGAGGCTGCAGGTCCGGGTTGAGAGGAACCGGACCTCCAGAACCTCACCATGGGTCCAGACGGTTCTGCTGGCTCTGGGTCGGTTCTGGAGCTAAAACAGGTTCTGGGTTCGGTGGGAATAGAGGTCACAGGTCTGACCCACATCTGAGGACTGATCAGACCAGAACCAACCAGAACCTGCAGCTGTTTAGAGGAGGACCCGGTCCAGTATGGGTTCAGAACCGGAGCAAGTTCTGCTCTGAGCTGGTTCTGGTTAGGGAGAGCCGAGAACGGAGGCGATGTGGAGAACGGAGCAGAAACGCATCAGCTGTTAGAGGAGCCGTTCTATGAGGACGGAGCCGTCGGGCTGGACTGGACCTCTGCTCACTGATGGGGTTCTGATTATGGTTCTGGTTCCAGTTCTGGTCCAGTCCACCCTACAGGCCTGAATCAAACCGACCCGGACCTTGGAGGCCTTCAGGAACCAAACGGTCCGACTGCCGGTTAGACTGCAGCAGCTTTTCGATCTAATCCTTCCTCTGAGATGGACCCAGAAACCTGCCACATCCCGTCCAGAACCAGAACCTCTGAATAACGAGCAGCTCTGTCAGGCCTCGGCTCTGATTTACATTCTGTTTGTTTGGAGCTTCAGCCTCTAAACGCTGAGCTGCTCTTTAACCGGACGGGTTCCTGTGATCCGGGACCAGAGCCGGTTCTGGTTCCGTCATGGATCCAGATGATCAGAGAAGGAGCCGGTGAGGCCCGACAGACGCATCGCTCAGACTGGAGGAACAGAACCGGCCGCTCCCCGTCCACATCTCACTAAAGCAGCCGGTGTGTTACACATTATTCAGCTCCAACAGAACGTCTCGAACGGCTCACATCTCCACCAGAACCTCCGGGTTCCTCTGGTTCTGATCCGTCTTTAGTTCTACACCGGTGTAGAAACACTAAATGATCCCAAATCTAAGCGGATACGGACCTTAATCCTCTTAGAGGCGTTAAAGACGGAACATTCTGCTGCTGGGAGGAAAAGAAAAAAAGGTTTGGTGACAATTCTGCTCCTCAGACCTCAGAGATACCAGAACCAGAACCAGAACCAGATCTGAAATAGCAGCTGATTAATAGACATAAAGAAAAATACACCAGAGTCCGATAGAGATAAATGAAATAAAACCAGAACCAGGGTCTGAAAAACCAAATGATGAATAGAGATAAAGAAAATAAAACCAGAACCTGGATCTGAAATATCAGCCCATAAATAGAGATAAAGAAACTAAAGCTAGAGACTGAAAAATAAAAATAAATACAATAAAACCAGAACCTGGATGTAAAATAGCAGGCGGTGTTTAAAACCAAACCAGTCTGATTAATAGAGATAAATACAATGAAACCAGAACCAGGACCTGGACCTGAAATAGCAGCCCGTAAATAGAGATAAAGGAAATAGAATCCGTCCGTTAAATAGAGATAAATACATCCAGAACCAGAATCTGGACCGGAAATAGCAGCCGGTGTAGAAAACCAAACAGTCTGACGTAGAGAAAAATAAAACTAAAGTCCAATAAACAGATGAATAAAACCAGAACCAGTGAGATAAATAGAACCAGAACCTGGACCAGAACCAGAACCAGAAATAACAGCCAATAAATAGAGATAAAGTCTGATTTAGAGATGAATAAAACCAGAGCTTCCAGTGAGTCAGACTCCAGCTGAACATGAAGCTGATCAATAAAAGGAGAAATCACACTATTGATTATTGATTAATAAAAGGAGAAATCACACTATTGATTATTGATTAATAACAGGAGAAATCACACTATTGATTATTGATAAATAAAAGGAGAAATCAGACTATTGATTATTGATTAATAAAAGGAGAAATCACACTATTGATTATTGATTAATAACAGGAGAAATCACACTATTGATTATTGATTAATAAAAGGAGAAATCACACTATTGATGATTTCCTTTTTAAACTAACTTCTCTACTTTCTCCAGCTCTACAGGTCCTACCTCTGCTGGTAGGCGCTGATTCCCTGCACGCTCTGTCCAGTGCCGTTCGTGGCTCCGGGTACCGGCACCGGGACCCGACCCACCGGGGGTCCCGCCACCATCCCTCCGCCTCCGCCGCCGCCTCCTCCGCCTCCGGCCGCGGCTCCTCCGGCCGCCGAGGCCGTCACCTGGACGCTGAAATCCGGGAAGATCCTGATCATGGTCCCGGTGTCTCCGCTGCGCTTCGGCTCCACTCGAACCGGCTCCGGTGCTTCTCCCGGTGCAGACCGATCAGCGGATCACTGGGATCGATGCAGCTATTGATTGTGACCGACAACAGCCTGGTTCCGGTGTCACTCCGCTCTCCTGCTCCGGGCTTCGGGCTGAACTCCCGGGATGATCCGGTTCATGGCTCCGGTGCGTAAAGCGGTCAGAAATCACCGGACAGCCGCTTCCTGCTCGGTGACGGTTTAAACTAAATACCAGGAAGCTTCTCCGCTGCTCCTCCGGTTCTATCCGTCCCCGGTAACCCCCGCGCTGCTCCGGATCATGGTCCCGGTGTCTCCGGTGCACCTCTCCGTCCTCCGGTCACTGATCAGCGGATGCGCGGATCCGCGTGATGGTTTCAAACCCAGAGTCTAGCTGCAAGAGCTCCGGACTCTCCCGCCGGTTCTCCCTCCCAGAAACGCATCCCGGTCCTCCGCCGCCGGTCGGTGGGTCGGTGTGTCGGTGGGGCAGCGGACCTGAAGGAGAGCAGTCAGTCGGTCTCAGCAGCTCCGCGGTGACATCGGTGTGATTCAGTGATCCAGCGGCGGAGTGTGTGTCGGTATGTCGGCAGGGCTGCGCGTGCGAGTGCGCGCGCGTTTGTGTGTCCTCTACACACACACACACACACACACACACACACACACACACACACACACACACACACACACACACACACACACACACACACACACACACACACACACACACACACACAAAGAGAGAGAGAGGTTCACTGATCGCTGTTTGTTCTTTTCCTTCCTTCGGTTTTTATTTCACGGAATAAACTGAAAAACTGGACTTTTCTTTTCAGAGCGCGTCGTTAAAAAGAGCTGATTTTAATGAGACAGAAAGACAGTTTTTATTCCTTTAATGTTTGTGTGGAACATCAGAATGTCTTTAAAGTCATAGAAAGTCTGAAACTGAACCTAAAAACATAAAATAAACTTTCCTCGGTGCGTAAAACGAGACTCTCTGCGCGTAAAGCGCAGAAATCAAACCGACCGAAGCCGCCCGGAGAGCGCCGTGATGCCGGGAGGAGGACGGACCTTCAGAAGGTTCTACCTCAGGACTCCCGTTCTGCTGCTGCTGCTGCTGGTGGGTAATGTGGGAGGTTTGGGTTTGTGCCAGATAAAGACGCACGGAGCGGCTGGCGGAGCTCCAGCTGAGGGTTCGGATCTGATCTGCGTTCAGCTGCAGCTCTGCGGCCGCCGGAGCTCCGTGTGTGATCAGACTCCGAATAAAGAGGTTCAGCTCTGCCTCCTCTGTCTCCGCCCACAGCCTCCTCAGCAGCTCCAACCGGCTGGAGATGAAGCAGCAGCACCGGAGTCCGAGAGAAGATACTGGATAGCAGCAAGAATGATAATAATAATGATCTCAGCTAATATGTATTTATAAAGTTGAAATAATCAAGAGTAAATCTGAAGAAATGATCTTTTTCTGATGTAGAATTCTGACTAAACTAAATCATCCTGCGTGGTTTTTTATACACTGTAAAAAAAATTAAATTAAATGTAGTTTTTACAGTAAAATTCCAGTAGCTGTGGTTCCATAAAGTGACAGTAAAACATTTTCTACATCTACGGTAAAAAAATGTGTTGATGTTGTTGATTTTAGCGTTAAAATGTGCTTCATTCCATATTTTACTGTAAAAAAAAAAGTTTTAACCTTTAAAAATGTTAAAATTTACATGAAAATATGATATAAAATAAAGTTTCTGTAACTTGTAAATATTAAAGCATTTTCCCATCATCGGTACAACAGTGTTTTTAACATTTAATATGTGTTTTTAGCAATAAATGTGGTTCCACCTGTCATAAATATTAAAACAAAAAGTGCATTAATTTGATTGGTACAAACTATTTTTTACATGAAATAAATGCAGAAATCGGGAAATCGTGTTACTTGTTCTAAATATTACAACATGTTTCCATCATCAACACAACTGTGAAAACTGGTTTTCTTTTCGAGCAATAAATGCAAAAATTACAGTTTTGATATTTTACATTTTACAGCAGTAGGAAAACGTATTTTTCAAGAGAAAATGTAAAAAATACAGCTTTCTCCTGATGACCTTATTTACAATGATTCGGTGTCGTAACAAATCCGTTGTTTACAGATTTTTACAGTCATCGTTTGACAGTTTTTCACTGGAAAATCTACAAACATGTTTTACAGTGTAGTTTCCGTCTTGTTTTGGCTTTTGGTTGCTGCAGTTTGTTGGATTCTGGGTTCAGTTTTCAGATTTTTATTCTGCTCATGTTTTTTTCTGGGTAGAACTCTTATTCCAGCTGTTAAACATCGTAAATAGTTTTATGATTTCAGTATTTTTGATAAAACAAAAGGTAGATGAGGAATCTCCACTGCAGCTCTGCTAACGCTAGATTAATGATAAATTATGTTCACTACCATCTAACCAAGAATCACAGTGAACCAGCAGGAAGAAAAGACTCTACAGCAGGTCCTCGGTTTACGACATCCTCTTCTTACGATGTTTCATGGTGACATCGCCATCTTCCATAAAGTTATTAAAAAGTCTTGTTCCATAATTCCAACTTATGGCATTTGCGACGTTAAAACTAATTTCAAGTGGAACTAGTTGGTGAGCGGAGCGGATGAATACGTCGTCATGTGGCGCTATAAGACGGCTTTGTTTCCATTCAGACGCCACCTACGTCACAGTTTGAGAGTTCTGACTTACGTCACGTCGTAGGAACGGAATTCCAACGTAAGTTGAGACCCCGTGTAATTATCAGTTTGAAGGCTAACTAGCTGACTTTATGCTAAGCTAACAATGCTATGCTACATTAGCTTGTAGCAGCAGCAGCTAACTAGCTTGAAGTCTTCCCTCCTGCATTCTGAACCTTCCGCTGATTAGACATTGTTGTTAAATCTGTAATTTAAATATATGAATAATAGTTTTTATTAGTGCTGGGACTTTAACGCATTAATTACAATTGATTACAGAAAAAATAACGCATTCAAAAAGTAACGCATTTAATCTCACCTTTCTCAATTCCTAATTTCTGTCCCACCGGTAACACTGATGAACACTCCAGCCCAGTAGGTGGCGCTAATGAACCTAAAGTCTTTTTTCCAGAAGAAGAAGATCCACTGAGTGACGACAGAAAGTTTAAGGAGGACGAGACGCATCAAGCTCATTGGAGGAAAGTTTTCTTGTAACCCTTTGATGCCAGCGTGGGTCAGGAGATCCCAGTTTCCTTTGGTTTTGGGTCATTTTTGAAACACGGTGCACATCAAAGGGTTAAAAATCTTCCTGCTGGCAACTTGGATAAAAGCGTGGATGTTTTCTGATCATCACAGCACTTCAAGCCAACGGCATCACCTCAGTGGAAAACATGCTGCTGTTAGCACCAGAGCTAACGTTAGCTACGTGTCCACAGGGACGGTTTTCTGGTGTGAAAACATGTCTGAATATCACCGCTTGGTGGGCGGTCACTAGTGGGCCGACAGGAGGTCACATGACTGACCTTTAGCTTCAGTCCACAGAGGCGTCGGACCAACATGGCGGTTAGGTCGTAACTTTCTCTTTTTTTTTTTTACAGAAACAGTTCAGTTCAAATATTTCTGAAAACATCGGTGGTAAGAAAACATCTGCTGTATTTTTATCATTTTGTGTCTCCTTTCTCCCGTTTTTTCTCGTTTTTGTCGTTTTCTGTCTCGTTTTTGTCATTTTCTGTTTCATTTTTGTCAAGAAATAATCTGCTGAATATGTCCTGGTTTTAGTTCAGCGATGGTTTAGATGTTTACCAAAAGTTTCGAGAATCGGTGGGCCTCCGCTTCCTGCACTGAATTTACAGAAATAAAACTACTTCAAGCAAGCGAGCTCCAACCCTGGCGTTTCCTTCTCAGAACATCGAACCTTCGACTCCGGAGCTTCTGCTGCTCCCTCCTCCTCATCGAGCCGCTCAGGACACATTTCCGATATTCCATCCTCCTCTGGACCGGCAGAAAGCCCAGCAGGGCCCCAGCAGGGACCGGGAGCCAGGGTTTCAGAGCCCTAATAAGCTGCAGCTCTGGTCTGTCCTCAGAAACAAAGAGCTGCTAATAAAATGTCCCAATTGAGCTGATTAAAGACCAATAAAAACACACAGCAGCACCGGCCGGCTGCAGGGAAAATTAGATCTCAGCTCTAAGCAGCAGCTCTAATCTAAACCTCCACACTGGTAGTCCCTCACTATTGTCAGAAATTTGGAGATTTTTTTTGCTGAATATTTGGATTTTTTTCAAACAAAGAAACAATATTTTTTGATGACGTAAATGAGGATAACAGGAGGGTTGAAGTGTTTGCAAACAAAATGTTTTGGCCATTTAGCAGCACTTTTAAAATACATAAACTGCTTTTAAATTCATTACTTAATTTTGCGCAGAACAATGCGATTAATCCTGATTAAACATTTTAATGATTGCCCTAATAATAATAATAATAATGAATATTCTTTAACTCCTCCAGCCTGAACTCTACTGTGTTTCCGTCCCCTCCAACCCTCAGCTGTCTTCAGTCTGAGTCGCTGTAAAACAACAGCAGTGGATAATTTTCCATCTCGTCTCTGTAAATCTCTGTCATCTCTGCCAGTCTTTCTCTTAGTGAAGATCACGTGTCTCTGAATCCGGATCTGATTCTGCTCTGAGCCTCAGCTGATGATTGATGAAGACGAGTGTCTCCACCGGTTATTGCTACATTTAATTCACGAGACGTTTCCACTTAGTGAAGTTGTTTTTCTGTCGTTTCACTGCACGAACATCCTACAAACACAAAACCACGTTTCTGGAGAACAAATCAAACACAGCATGAAGGGAACTGGATGGTTTAGGAAAGTTTCTGAAGTCCAGGTGAGGATGGAGACGGAGTTCAGAGAAATAAACCAGAATAGCTTCACCTGGAGGACCAGGGTCTGAAGTTTTCTGTTTAGCTTCAGTCCACCTTCTGTCCTCAAAGTTACATTCCCCAACAACGAAAACGTCTTAAAGGTTAGAAGGAAACGTATTCATCAGCTGAGACGTCCGGGTAGGAGACGTTGAGGAGGAAGACATCCAGGAGGAAGACATCCAGGAGGAAGACATCCAGGTAGAAGACATCCAGGAAGGAGACATCCAGGTAGGAGATGTCCAGGTAGAAGACGTCCAGGAAGGAGACATCCAGGTAGGAGACATCCAGGTAGGAGATGTCGAGGAGGAAGACATCCAGGAGGAAGACGTCCAGGAGGAAGACGTCCAGGAAGGAGACATCCAGGTAGGAGACGTCCAGAAGGAAGACGTCCAGGAGGAAGACGTCCAGGTAGAAGATGTCCAGGTAGGAGACGTACAGGAAGGAGACGTACAGGAAGGAGACATCCAGGTAGGAGACGTCCAGGTAGGAGATGTCCAGGAAGGAGACGTCCAGGTAGAAGATGTCCAGGTAGGAGACATCCAGGAAGGAGACATCCAGGTAGGAGACGTCCAGGAGGAAGATGTCCAGGAGGAAGACGTCCAGGTAGAAGATGTCCAGGTAGGAGACGTACAGGAAGGGGACATCCAGGTAGGAGACGTCCAGGTAGGAGATGTCCAGGAAGGAGACGTCCAGGTAGAAGATGTCCAGGTAGGAGACATCCAGGAAGGAGACATCCAGGTAGGAGACATCGAGGAGGAAGACATCCAGGAGGAAGATGTCCAGGTAGGAGACCAGACACTGTGTCGACCAGCTGACGGTTTTATATTTCAGGTATTTGAGTCCTTCCATAGATTTATTAAAGGCCTTCTGGTTTATCTTTGACTCCTCTGGACAGAATCGGTTCAGGTCCACTGAAGGTGTCGTCTCTCTGACTCAGACTGGTTTGTTCATCGGTCCTCAGGTTCTTGATGGGTCTAAGTCCATCCTGATGGAACCATTTCTTTACCACTAACTGAGTCATTTCACACCAGTCCTGAGTCATTTTTAACCATTTTTACAGTAATTCTGGACAGGATTCAAGTCAGTTCTGAGTCAATTTGGACACGTGTTGTCATTTAGGACTAATTTGAATAATTTTGGACACATTTTAAACCATCTTAGACCATTATTTACAAAATCTTAGTCATTTTGGACCAATTTTGGGTTATTTTGGACAATGTTTTTGTCATTTTGGACAACTTTTTAGTCATTTTGGAAAAATTTTAGTCTCTTTGGATTAATTTTGAATCATTTTGAACCAATTGTTAATCATTTTTGGACTGATTTTTAGTCGTTTTGGAATTTTTTTTGTCATTTTGGACAAATTTTGAGTCATTTTGAACCAATTCTTAATCATTTTTCACTACTTTTTTTTTTTTAGTCAAATCCGTGGATCCAGACAATAAGGCGCATCACTGCCAAAATCTAATCACTTGGTCCTTGAGTCATTTCTGACCTTCTCTGAGAATTTCATCCAAATCCGTTAGTCTGTTTTTAAATAATGTTGCTAACAGACGGATGGACGGACGGATGCTGATTGTCACATAACTCCCTTGGCGTAGTAATCCAGGCAGACAGCCAATCAGAGAGCAGATGATGGGACTAATGGCTTCCTGTGCTGCTGATGATGGATGGGGTCGGGCTGCGGTTCTTCTACCGGGTTGGAGGTCAACCGGAGCCTCGGCTCAGAGCTCTGGAGCCGTAATGGGAGCTGAAATGTTAGCGGGAACGCCAGCGGACGGTGCTCCGATGATGAATTAACTGCTAGCAGGAATTACAGACAGAGCGTTTTGAAAGTTAGCGCTCACACACACCTCCACATGCACATGATGGATAATAGACATCAGTGACATTAAGGCCACACACACACACACACACACACACACACACACACACACACACACACACACACACACACACACACACACACACACACACACACACCTCCTCATATATGCTAATGATTGATCGAGGTCTCCGGTCGGCAGCATCATTGCTTTTATTTATTCTGCTGCTCCGTGCGGCTCCTGGCCTCTCGCCGTCGCACATCAAATTGTTTTTTAAATGCATTTTGACGACTGATGTGAAAATGCAATCAGGCTAAAACTCTATGAGTCCGTACAACAAACACACACTACAACACACACTACAACGCACACCATCAGCTGTACGGCTCTAATGAAGCCACGCTGACGACGGTCACTCCGATGAAACTTTTTATTGTTTTTAAAGCATCTCTGAGGTTATTATTCTTCCACCCGGCAGGAAGTCAGACTCAATCATCTCCACCTCCAGCTGGGAAAAATAGAATCAGTAGAAGCAGCTCTTTAAGTCTGATTTCATCCCCATTAAATCCACTAATACCGGCTTTCTGCAAACAACCGCCGTGTCCAGAGTGTGATGGATGAAAGTCCAGATTCAGTCACGACCGCAAACACACACAGAACATCTGAACACCTGGGAACATCTGAACACACAGAACATCTGAACACCTGGAACATCTGAACACACAGAACATCTGAACACCTAGAACATCTGAACACACAGAACATCCGAACACGTGGAACATCAAAACACATGGAACATCTAAACACACGGAACATCTGAACACGTAGAACATCTCAACACACGGAACATCTAAGATCATCTACATCTGATCAAAGTTCCACCAGAACCTTCTCATTATGCAACCAAGATGAAAAAAAATGGGAAAATTCCCACAAAAAAAACAAATCACCAACAAAGGGCCAAAATTACCACAACAAATTACAAAATCACCACAAAAAGACACAAAATCAGAACAAAGCACAAGATGACTAAAAAAGCTGGAAAATTACCACAAAAAGAAACCATATCGCCAACTAAGGGCCAAAATTACCACAAAAAAAAATACAAAATCACCACAAAAAGACCAAAAATCACCACAAAAAGGGGTGAATATACCACAAAAAGACACTAAATCTGCACCAAAAGATTCGAAATGACCACTCCCACAAACAGACACAAAACCAGCACAAAAAATGAAAAATTTCCACTTAAAGACACAAAACGAAGACAGTAAGGTGCAGAATGACTACAAAAATAACCAAAATTACTGTAAAGAAGAAAGCAGGATGTTCTAGAGAGTAAATATCTTCATATTTGAACCTTGAAACCTCCAAAAAGTCAAAGTGAGAGCATCTTTCTCAGTAGAGAAGATGAGTCGATACCAGATTGAAATCATCTCTGGGCTTCAGTCTGAGGAAGAACCAGAACTGGACCTAAAGACTCTCAGACAAACTGTTCATCAGTCAAACTGTTCTAGAACACAAGAGAACATTCATGTTGTTTCTGCATTTATGGCAGTTAGAATACAACACAGTCCACCATTAAACCAACAGCTTCAGCTCCTCTCAGACTAGAACCAGCCGACATGAACAGAACAGGAACTAAATGTTTTCAGAACCACAGTATGTCCATGTATGATATACAAATCACAGCAGCTGCAGCTTAGAAAGGGAAAATGTGTCAAAAAATACCAAATAAAAGAAGCACCGAGCTGCAGAGATTTCTCTTCATCTTCTTTTTCAGATGTAGTTTCAGTGGAAACATCACTACACACAGCATCAGTTTAAATAACGGTAATAGGAATGTTCTTCCTCCATATCAGTGATCTCTGATATGAACCACATTTAATGACAGACGTTCAGTAAATCAGCAGCTCAGCTTTAGAATGGAGCCAACAGCTTTAAATTCCTTCAACTAAAGACACCAAAGGTTCTGGTCTAGATGTTGGTTTAATATCTGCAGAGTTAGGAGCTGCTCCATGAAGTCTTCAGCTTTAATTTATCACCAGACAAGGTTCATTTAGACAAACAGAAACTGGAAATAAAGTCTGGTAGAACAGTTCATGGAGAACCTGAAGCTGGAAAACGGCTTCATGGACGAAAATAGAAAAAATAACCATCTGAAAACATCAAAATAACATCTAGAAGAGAACCTGAAACACCGGATGGATGGATGGATGGATGAGTCTCACCTGTTCAGGTTAAGATGAATCCAAACTGAGTCTCCTTCAGTCCATCGATGATCCTAAACCTCTGCAACTCCTCTGAGGAACATCTGAACTTCTCTGGTTTCGTCCTTCACTCCAGCAGCAGCTCCAGGTGTTTGTTCCTCTTTCCTTCCTTCCTTCAGATCCTCCATCTTGTTTCTCTGCTCAGGTGTAGTGATCACCTGACCCTGAGGGGGCGGAGCCAAACCCTCTGAAACACAAACTGCTGCTTCAGGACTTCACAGGAAACCCTGGGGCTGACTGATGATTAGATATTAGAGACGTTTTAAAGCTTGATGCTCATTCTGGACATGTCTCATCATTTTGAACTGGTTTACACTCATTTCTGACCACTTTGAAGTAGTTTTGGTTAGACATTTTTTTTGGCCATTTTCAGCAGATTTTGGACAAATCTTGTCATTTTAAACTAGTTTTAATTCATTTTAGGCAACTTTCAGTCATTTAAGACTATTTTTGTCACAAAAGCAAACGTTGAAAGGTGCAAAATTACCACAAAAACAGCCAAAACTGCCACAAAAAGACACTAAATCTCCACCAAAAGAGCAAAATGACCACAAATGTTGAGCACCTTCAGGAAAAAGTCACTTCAGACAATATTTTGTCATTTCAAACAAGTTTTGAGTCATTTTTGGACAAATTTCTGTTATTTTAAACAACTTTCACTTCAATAAGACACATTTTTACAATTTTAAACAAACATTGAGTGATTTTGGACTGATTTGGGGGAAAATTTTGAGACATTTTGCTCAATATTTTGACATTTTAAGTGAAATTTGAGTGATTTTAAACATATCTTCCATCATTCTAACTGAGTCCTGCTGACAGAAGACATCTCTGAGGTTCTCTCCTTCTTCATGATGCTCTGGTTCCTCAGAGCTGCAGGACTTTGCAATGAACCACAGTGAAGAAAAACCAGACAGAAGTTAAAAACATTTTTATTTGTGACATGTTTAGTTTTAGTTTCAGAAAGGTTTCAGGTGTTTTGGACAGCTTTTGTACTCATTATGGGAAGCTTTTGAGAAAATTTGCACAATATTTGGAAAATAGTACAAAAATGAGACACAAAACGACAAAAGAGAGAAACAAAATGACAAAAAATGAGACAACCGACACGAAACAAAATGAAAAAGAGACAATGAATTACACAAAAAGTTACAAAGCGACAAAAAAAATTGACAAATGAAAAAATGAGACAAAAAATGACAAAAACAAGAAAGAAAGTGACAAAAGCATGAGAAAAATGACAAAAATCAGACAAAAAAAGACAAAATCAATGAAAACAAGACATCTGGGTGGAAAGAAGCTCCGGAAATATTTCACTTTCTTCATGTCTGTTAATAAAACACTGACTAACTGTACAGGAGCTGCCTGGCCTTCATTTAAACCTACCAGAGTTTATTGTGAGCTGTTCAGAGCTGAGAGCATCCTGATGAGGCTCAGAGATGAAGATTCTCCATCAGGGTGACGGTAGCAGAACATTTCATTATTTCATCCACAGCTCTAATGTTGGAGCAGCTTATAAGAAAACCTGTTTCCAATCTGAGAGCAGATAGAGGACATTATGGAGGGAGGATGGAGGGATGATGGAGGGATGATGGAGGGATGATGGAGGATGGAGGGATGATGGAGGGATGATGGAGGGAGGATGGAGGATGGAGGGATGATGGAGGATGGAGGGATGATGGAGGGATGATGGAGGATGGATGGATGGAGGATGGAGGGATGATGGAGGATGGAGGGATGATGGAGGATGGAGGGATGATGGAGGGATGATGGAGGATGGATGGATGGAGGATGGAGGGATGATGGAGGGATGATGGAGGATGGAGGGATGATGGAGGGATGATGGAGGGAGGATGGAGGATGGAGGGATGATGGAGGATGGAGGGATGATGGAGGATGGAGGGATGATGGAGGGATGATGGAGGATGGATGGATGGAGGATGGAGGGATGATGGAGGATGGAGGGATGATGGAGGATGGAGGGATGATGGAGGGATGATGGAGGATGGAGGGATGATGGAGGGAGGATGGAGGGATGATGGAGGGATGGAGGGATGATGGAGGGATGATGGAGGATGGAGGGATGATGGAGGGAGGATGGAGGGATGATGGAGGATGGAGGGAGGATGGAGGATGGAGGGATGATGGAGGGATGATGGAGGATGGAGGGATGATGGAGGGATGATGGAGGGAGGATGGAGGATGGAGGGATGATGGAGGATGGAGGGATGATGGAGGGATGATGGAGGATGGATGGATGGAGGATGGAGGGATGATGGAGGATGGAGGGATGATGGAGGGATGATGGAGGATGGAGGATGGAGGGATGATGGAGGATGGAGGGATGATGGAGGATGGAGGGATGATGGAGGGATGATGGAGGATGGATGGATGGAGGATGGAGGGATGATGGAGGATGGAGGGATGATGGAGGATGGAGGGATGATGGAGGGATGATGGAGGATGGAGGGATGATGGAGGGAGGATGGAGGGATGATGAGGGATGGAGGGATGATGGAGGGATGATGGAGGATGGAGGGATGATGGAGGGAGGATGGAGGGATGATGGAGGATGGAGGGAGGATGGAGGGATGATGGAGGATGGAGGGATGATGGAGGGATGATGGAGGATGGATGGATGGAGGATGGAGGGATGATGGAGGATGGAGGGATGATGGAGGGATGATGGAGGATGGATGGATGGAGGATGGAGGGATGATGGAGGATGGAGGGATGATGGAGGATGGAGGGATGATGGAGGGATGATGGGGGATGGATGGATGGAGGATGGAGGGATGATGGAGGATGGAGGGATGATGGAGGATGGAAGGATGATGGAGGGATGATGGAGGATGGAGGGATGATGGAGGGATGATGGAGGATGGAGGGATGATGGAGGGATGATGGAGGATGGAGGATGGAGGGATGATGGAGGATGGAGGGATGATGGAGGGATGATGGAGGGATGGAGGGATGGAGGGATGGAGGGATGGAGGGATGATGGAGGATGGAGGGAGGATGGAGGATGGAGGGATGATGGAGGGATGGAGGGATGGAGGATGAGGGATGATGGAGGATGGAGGGATGATGGAGGGATGGAGGGATGGAGGGATGGAGGGATGATGGAGGATGGAGGGAGGATGGAGGATGGAGGGATGATGGAGGGATGATGGAGGATGGAGGGATGATGGAGGGATGATGGAGGATGGAGGATGGAGGGATGATGGAGGATGGAGGGATGATGGAGGGATGATGGAGGGATGGAGGGATGGAGGGATGGAGGGATGGAGGGATGATGGAGGATGGAGGGAGGATGGAGGATGGAGGGATGATGGAGGGATGGAGGGATGGAGGATGAGGGATGATGGAGGATGGAGGGATGATGGAGGGATGGAGGGATGGAGGATGGAGGGATGATGGAGGGATGGAGGGATGGAGGGATGGAGGGATGATGGAGGATGGAGGGAGGATGGAGGATGGAGGGATGATGGAGGGATGGAGGGATGGAGGATGGAGGGATGATGGAGGATGGAGGGAGGATGGAGGGATGATGGAGGATGGATGGATGATGGAGGGATGATGGAGGATGGAGGGAGGATGGAGGATGGAGGGATGATGAGGGATGATGGAGGATGGATGGATGATGGAGGAATGATGGAGGATGGAGGGATGGAGGGATGAGGGATGGATGGATGATGGAGGGATGGATGGATGATGGAGGATGGAGGGAGGATGGAGGGATGATGGAGGGATGATGGAGGGATGATGGAGGGATGGAGGGATGGAGGGATGGATGGATGATGGAGGATGGAGGGAGGATGGAGGGATGATGGAGGGATGAGGGATGATGGAGGGATGGAGGGATGATGGAGGGATGATGGAGGGATGATGGAGGGATGGAGAAATGGAGGGATGGATGGATGATGGAGGATGGAGGGAGGATGGAGGGATGATGGATGGATGGAGGGATGATGGAGGGATGATGGAGGGATGGAGAGATGGAGGGATGGATGGATGATGGAGGATGGAGGGATGATGGAGGGATGATGAAGGATGGAGGGATGATGGAGGGATGGATGGATGATGGAGGATGGAGGGAGGATGGAGAGATGATGGAGGGATGATGAAGGGATGATGGAGGATGGAGGGAGGATGGAGGGATGATGGAGGGATGATGAAGGGATGATGGATGATGGAGGGATGGAGGGATGGATGGATGATGGAGAATGGAGGGATGGTGGAGGATGGAGGGATGATGGAGGGATGGAGAGATGGAGGGATGATGGAGGATGGAGTGATGATGGATGGAGGGATGGAGGGATGATGGATCTTCTCATCATCCAGAGCAGCAGTAAATGAAGGATTGTGGATCTTTTCTCAGATCATTACGAGTCTTTTCTCATTTCCAGCCGACATCTCTCAATGCAAACTCTGAAATCTAACTTTCATTCTGCTTCCTGATTGTTTCCTGCGGGGAGCTGGAGCGTCGCAGAGCTGCAGGGAAAGACCAGATCCACTCATCTACAGTTTTTATTTCTATCAGATCCTTCTTCTACTGAGGAAACCTGCAGACCTGCAGGTTCTCAGAGACGTTCAGGTGCTCTTAGACTCACAAATGATTCAGATTTGACCTGTTTTACTGTTGATTTTGTTTTAAATATGATTTTTTGTCTTTTTTCTATCATATTTTTGTTGCGTTCTGTCTGTTAACATGTTCAGCACATGAAGCTGAGCTCCAGGAGAATAATTAATTATAGAGCTTTTAGAACTATTTAACATTAAAGCTGAGGTCCTTCAGTATTTAATCTAACTTAAATGTTGAGGCTAGGACCTTACAGCATTTCTATTCATAGAAATTAATCTGCCTACTTTAAAAATAAAGTGAAATAAACGCTAAATCCCCAGAAATTAGCAAAATAACCCAGAAAAGTTACATTTTTATTAAGTGGAAATAATAGTTGGAATGATTAAATATTTACAAATAATCTGAAAATGTACAATTTAACCATGAAATAAATGGAAATACCTGCACAAAGAGTCATGAAACTACAAAAACTAGACACAAAACTACACAAATTAGATATATAACTACACAAAGAGACATAAAAATACACAAAGAGGGATGAAACTACAAAAACTAGGCATAAAAGTACACAAAGAGACATGAAACTACATAAACTAGACATGAAACCATAGAAACTAGACATAAAGTCATAAATGGTGTAAATTGTGTAGATAACTGGTGATGAAATGAGGAGCTGTCGAACTCTAATGAACTAGACATAAAACTACACAAATCTGACATAAAACTACAAAAATAGACATAAAACTATGCAAATTAGATATAAAACTACAAAAACTAGCCATAAAACTACACAAACTAGACATAAAGTCATAAACAGTGTAAATTGTGTAGATAACTGGTGCTGAAACGAGGAGCTGTTGAAGCTTAATGAGCAGAAACAGTAAAACAAAGCCCAGATGTTTCCGGCTGTCGTTGGATCTGAAGTGTCTGAAAGTTTTGACATTTAAAGGCTTGAACTAATCACAGCGCCGTCCTTCTGCAGATAATTTGAGGCTCTGTCTGCTTGATGTCGGGTAATCACATGTGATCTTTTGGACAGGCAGCCGGTCGTCTCGTTAATTTGAGCGCCGGTGTGAGGCCGGACCCCCCCGTCCTGCCGCCTCGCCGCTGCCTCCCGGTAATTGCAGAGCCACCATGCTTCGATGCGCTCGACCTTTACGACCTTAAAAGCCATTTCCATTTTTCTGACCACAAAAAAAGAACATATCTTGTTAATTGCAAAAAGGCAAATATTCTCCATCCTCTGCTCTCACCTCCTTCCTCCCGTTTGATTCCCTTTGAAGGCAGAACGCTGAGGAACATTTCCATTTCCATTCATCAGTGCTTATCAGTCATCTGAAGCCCCTTCAGCCACAATCAGCATCAGCTCCGGCCGAGTAGACGCCGCCACCCGCCGCCACCAACACCCAACAAGCAATTTGCTTTAATGTGGAGAGGGTTTGGTTGCAGCTAACTGCCATTTTTTTAATCCTCAGAAGGAAAGGTTAAATACCGGCAGAGATCAGCTTCACCTGCAGAACATCAGAGGAACTGAAACGTTGCTGCTTTAACCTCTGGACCACAAAACAACAGCAGGCATGACTTTATTCAGAAAATATCCAAATTTAACCAAGAAAGAGACAAAAGAACCGTCAGAGTTTCATCTTTCCAACATTCTCTGAATAAATCATGTCTAACGTCTGGAAGATCTAACTAATCTGAGCTTAAAACTGATTAGATTTCACAAAATAACTTCATTCTACGTGTCTCAGTCCAAAATTCACCCAAATTAAAACCTCGTCATCAGATTCTGTAGCGGTTTTGGTTGAACTGCAGGCAGTGTTTCCTCAGAGAGACTAAAAAGAAAAAACAATTTAAAAAAAAGTGCAGCAGAACCAGAGAAGGGAGGAGCAGGTTGTTGGAGATCCATCCAGCATGGAGGAACATCTACTGATGATGAGCAGAATAGAGAGGAAAAGCCTGGAGATAGAAAAACATCTACAGCATGAGGAGACAACACGACCACAAAAAGACACGAAACTACAAAAATGAGAGAAGACAAATCAAGCAACATTTAAAATGGCAGAAACAAGACAGAAAACAACAAAAATAAGGCAGAAAATGAAAAGAAGGAAGACAAAACATGATCCAGATGAGACAAAACCACACAAACGAAACATAAAACGAGACGCAAAAACTAAACACAAGACAAAAAATGAAAGAAAGGAAACAAAACTGTCCTGAAGAGACATAAAACTGATACACAAAATGGCAGAAAGAAGACAAGAAATGAAAACAATCAACACAAACTAGACATAAAAGTACACAAAGAGACTTAAAATTACACAGACTACAAAGATGCAAGATGTATGAATCACGTTGGACACTCAGATGTGGTTTAATTCATCTTTAACATCATGATTTATCGACTATTCTCACCTTTTCATCTAATTTCCAACCTTAAGTAGCTTATTGGTCAAATCAGAATCCACTCTAAACCAAAAGTAGTTCTGGTTCTTCAGGTTTTGTAGAACTCTAACAGCTGTTTTATTCCATTCTGTGATTTAAAGTCCAGTTAAACCATCTTCTGTCTGACCTTCTGTCTGGTCTCTTTTCTTTGTTCAGATCTTCTCCAGAACCTTCCAACATGTTGCTGCAGAATAAAACTAGTTAACACTGGGTTTATTGGTTTGATCCTGGAGGAGGAACCGGAACATCTTCCTGCTCTAAGTGGTGTTATTTCCATAATCTCAGGTAACGTTCGCGGACAGCAGCAGTGATTTTAGGCTCGGTGGATGTTTTCCTCCTTTCAGAGAAGCTGCAGACGCATGTTTAAAAAGACAGGTTCATGTCTAATAGATGTTATCGTCTGCAATCAGAAGCCTCCTGTTCCACCAGCTGACCTCCTCCTGATGGAGGAAACATTACTTCAGGTGTTTATCCACTATCCAATCACCAGACAGGTCTGATTAAGGGCAGCAAATAAATGTTTGGAAGATGAAAACATGTTAATGCTTTTCCTGGCGATTGGGGCTCTGACACCTCAGCATCCAGAACTTTAACTAAACACCAGAGACCAGCGTTAACAAAGAGTTTAAATCATCTATCCTTCAGCAGCTCCATCTGAACAATCAGAGGAACTCATCTGTGAGCTACAAACTGCATCCTAACATTCAACTGATGAAAAAACGAGAGTTTGAGGCTGAACCTTAAACTAACCCTAACTCTTTAACCCTCACCCTTCTTCCACTCTGTTGTAAGCTGAGGACCTCCTGTATTTTCCACCTAATATTTACAGAATAATTCTGCTGTTTGTCTGTTTTCTCCATCACAGAGGTTAAAAACATGAAACACCAGATTTCCAGTCTAATCCAGACAAGAAGAAGCCATTCCTCTGTTTGTTTTTCCAGTAAATGAAGTTTATTCTTCAACAGTCAGCTTTACATCGCAGTAGCAGGAACCATGCAGTCAAGCTCTTTATGGCGACACGAACAGTAAAGATATTCCACATCACAGATCACAGAGAAACACAAACACCAAGCATCCCTCCAGCTCAATCTTTTACATATTTACACCAGCTCAGCTTCAGCTTTCACCCTCTCCTCCCATCCTTCAGGTCTTCTAGCTGGGAAAGCAGTGGTTGAATTGAAAAAGGTAGGAGGAGTAACAGTAGAGCAAGGCACACATTTATAGTTTAAAGATCTCACACCAACCCATACCTCCATTAACCTTCATCTCAGGAGTCTAGAAAGTAAAAAAAAATGAGCCAGTGGTGAACTTCATACAGCAGATTAATACAGTCAGCAAACCTTCATGTCTACACAACACCTCCTCAGTTTTGGTCGTGTTGCATAGATTAGATACCTTTAGTTGTTCTGCTTCATCTGACAGCAAACAGAAGAAAGATTCTCCTCCACAGCAGACAGGAGGAGAAGCAGCCATGTTCCTCTAACCAAGCTGAAGGCCACCAGACCTTCCAGACAGAACCGAGGGAACGTCAAGAAGATGCATTGGTTCATAAAATTCAGTTCAGCTGCACAAGATGAATTCAGAGGTGACGAGTTAGTGATGAAGGCAGCCTGAACGTGTGCTTCAAACATTAAATAACATCTACAGAGATCCACTAAACTCTCAGGTGTTTGTAAAGGCGGAACATTTGGAGTTAAACACCAAGAAGATGCTGTTTTGATCAGAACTTCCTCGAAATTTGGACTAAATCTGAACGAGGAACCTGGATTTGGAGGTTTTTGGGTAAATAGTTCGAACATCATCAAGTTTAAAGATTTGAAAACTGAAATTCAGAGTTGAGTTTGTTCCTCAACCAGCTGGAGTTAAAACAGATTTGTTTTGTGTCTCGTTGATCATTAAATCCATCTTCAGCTCATATCTGGAGTTTCTGACCTTCTGAAGAAGTGTTGAGGAATTACTTGACGACTATCTTGGATGATTTCCAGAACAGTAACAGCATCAGACATTAAAATAAAGACAATTATCTCCTTTGTTTTTAAATTCTGAGGACATTTTCGAAGTTTGGTGACGTTGGATTCCACAGTTTGACTGTAGAAATGAATAAGAGGTTTAAAGTCTACCAGCCTGAGGTGGAACTTTTAGTCTTCAGATCCTCAGAACTTCTTCAGTCCTGTTCAACCAGTTTAAGTCATCTGCAGGTCGATCAGTTGGCCGATAGAAAGAGAAAAGTTCTAGGATGAATCCACTATATCGAGGAACAAAACCTGTTTTCACCACTTTAACCCTGTCAGACGTATTTAATGTTTACTGGGGAACTAACCACCATCATGCTACAGGAATCATGTCATTTAAATTAATTAACTTCAGCTCTTAATTCTACTATAAATCCAGAATAATAAACCTGTTGGCTTCTCTGATCACAGTAAAGTTTATACAGAACAAGACCAGAAGTATTTGGACACCTTTCAGATGAACACCATATTAACTTTCTACATACTTTTGCCAGCTGATTGTAATGTACCATCAGTCATTTTATATTAACACTAACTTCCCTTTTACCGTCTTTTCTCTCCACAATGACAATGCATCTGTAAATCCTGACAAGGTGTCTTCGTATCAGCGAACACCGATTTCCTCTAACCTTTAAATCTAATCTTAACCCTAAAAACCCTACTAACCCTACAAACATTACTAACCCTAACCCTACTAACCTTCCTAACCCTACTAACCCTAATAACCCTACTAACCCTAACCCTACTAACCCGACTAACCCTAAACTAAACCTAACCCTCTTTGAACTAATGTTTGGTGACAGGGACATTCATCTCAATGCCGGTTTTCCAGACAAGGCATTTTCGGATCAGGAAACACTGACTTCCTCTAACTTTTACCACTAACCCTAGCCCAAACCCAACTAACCCTAACCCTTTAACTCTAACCCCAACTGTTCAATCTTTAACCCTAACACTCCAACCTTTAACCCTAACTCTAACCCTACTAACCCTAAACTCAACTTCCTTCAACCCTTAACCCTAATCCTCCAAACTTAAACCCTAACCCAACTAACCCTAACTCTTAAACCCTAACCCTACCAATCCTAACCCTCTATGGACTAATCTTCGGTTACAGTGGCATTGGTTTTCATGCCAGTTTGGTTCTGTAGCTCAGACTGAGTTCATGAGAAACAGCAGCAGGTTTAAACTCAGACGTCTTTTTACCTCCAGGACGTAACGGAGTGCTACTTGTGCTACGACGCTGCAGCAGCCTTTAGGTTTTCTACGGTCAGATTACAGGAAGTTCTAGAAACTCACGCAAAGATGGGAGGTGGAGGCAGAACGATACTGAGGTAGAAGATCACAGAAGAAACCAAGAAGGCTTTAAACAGATTGAAAGTAACCCAGCAGTGTTTAAGGTTCTCTGTGAAGCTAAACTGAGAATAACGGGACCAGCTGATGGAATAAAGGGACAAAAATCACCTCGTGCTGCTTTAATTACTGAGCAATAATGCATCCAACTGCCTGAGCTGCAGCTAGATGCCGTTTATCTGGATTTTGTGGTTTGTTCTGAGATATTTCTAGGATGAAAACTGTGAAGAAGCATCAGGAAACACTCAGACTGATGGCTGAAGAACAGTTCTTACTTCTGATTCTGGAGTTTTTGTCTATGCGTAGCCTCAGATTTATCTTTTATTTGGACTCAGAAGGATTTAGGAGTTGAAGAGGAACCAGATGACGTCTTTGTGAGACCAGTGTCTATCAAACACCAGAAAAGATCTCAAATAAGCCTCATGAGTTAATAATAAATAGTCTTGTTAATCCTATTCATTTAACCTGTTATAGACTGAACCAGAACGCATTAAAACAAGCTGGAAAAGTTTTTAAAAATGAAAAAAAAGTCTAGTTTTATGCAACAAATCCAACATGAATGTGACTAGTTGGTGAAATAAACAGTTTCTTCTGTCTTAATTCTAACAATCAGTGGATAATGTGGTCGGATATTAGTTCACTATGTTATTATAATTACTAAATAATCCTTCTTCTTCTCTTCTCCTTAAATCCTTCTGAACGTCCAGTTAGACAGCAGCTTCATAAACCATCACATCCAGCTGTAGCCTCTCCAAAGGATCTAATCCCAGCAGAGTCTCTGAAACCTCCAGTCCACAGATGTAAGGAGGAACCTGGAGGACCCTGAAGGAACCTGGAGGAGCCCAGAGAAAGATCAGCTCTGTGGGGAGGAGATGATGAAGATCCTTAGAGGTGGATCCTGGAGGCTCCTGAAGCCACCATGAAGGGTCTCTGAAGGAGGAAAAGAAGGAACCAGTTAGTTCTGATGGAAACTAGTCCAGGAGAGTCCAACTCATCTTAGTCCAGGTTCCACATCCGGTCCACTCTGATCTCCAGTGGACCGGACCAGTAAAACCACAGCATAATAACCTATAAAGAACCACAACTCCTTCAGCAACATTCAGCCTCAGTTTATCATTTCCACATTACAACTTCCAGATCACAGAGTGTCGACAAAGGAACACAACATTTAGTCATCTGGAACTGAACCAGAGAGGATTTACTGGAGGATCAAAACCACAAAAGTCAGACAAAATAAACCCAAAAGACTAAACAAAATATTATAAAGATGAGACACAAAATGACAAAAGTGAGAAACAAAATGAAACAAAATGAGACAAATGACATGAAACAGAACAATAAAGAGACAAAAAAGTTACAAAGGGACAAAAAATGGACAAAAACAAGACAATAATTTACATAAATGACACAAAAAGGACAAAGAAATGGACAAAAAAGGACACAAAACTAAAAAAAAATGAAAAAAACGAGACAAATTATTACACCAACAACACAAAAACAAGACACAAAACGGCAAAAGTGAGAAACAAAATGACAAAAAATGAGACAAACGACACAATTGAGACAAAAAGGAAACACAAAACGACAAAACCATGAGACAAATGACAAAAGACAGACAAAAAACAAGAAAAGCAAGACAAAAAATGACAAAAGCGAGTAACAAAACGATGAAAAAAGGAAAATGCAAAATCACAAAAACAACAAAACAACAAAAACAACAAAAATCTGGCAAAAGTCAGAAAAAAACCAAAAGATGACGAAATATGACAAAAATGAGACACGAAACGACAAAAGAACGATGAACAATCTAGTCTTTTACTTTATGATCAAAACAACTTGTCATGACCTAGAAATGATTTTAAATTTATAATTTTTCTAATTTACAATCTGCAGTTAATGTCTTCTCTGGAATTTTTACACTTTGAGGGCCGGATTGGACCCTCTGGAGGACCGCTTTTGGCCCACGGGCCTCATGTTGGACACCCCTGGTCTAGTAAACATTTTAAATCAGGTTCAGTGATACGAAGTGAAAAAACATAAATAACTCTCTGACTGTAGTGTAAGTTTATTGTCAGTAAAATGCTTCCAAATGGATGAAATCAGTCGATCAGTAGATTTAAAAATTTGTCATTTTACAGGATTCTTACATTTTATTTTACAATCTCTTCTGCATTTTTAAATACAAGTATGAACAAAATGACATCAGCAGACACCACCAGGTGTTATTACATGATCTAAACATAAAACCAGGTGTTATTACATGATTTAACCCTCGTGTCGTCCTGCGCGTCAAATTAACCCGTTTTAAAGTTGAAGCAAAGTTGAAAATGTGGGGGAAAAAAACATATTTTCACAGCGAAACTTCTGATGTCCACAGTTTCAACATTTTTGGGAAATCTTTGAACATTTTTTGGTGGAAAAAAAGTGTTTAAAAAATGTTTCTTAAGAACATTCACAAAACAATCAACCAAAATCCAGTGAAAATTGCTGGATTTTGCTTGATTTTTATGTGAATGTTCTTAAAGAAAATATTAGAAGTTTTACTGATATACATGGAATCACTTTAGATATTTTTAGGATTTTTTCGAAGATTTTTACTCATTTTTTGAAAATATTTACAAGAATTTTCTTGTCACATTTGGGGGATTTTTTTGAAATAAAACTTTTAAGGGAAATTTTTAAGGAATTATTGGAATTTTTTCCTGAAGGTTTTGCAGATTTTCAGAAATCTGGGGATTTTTTTTCCTGGATTTTTGGATTTTTTTCGGACAATATTTTTTGGTGCCTGTAAATGAAGACAACAGGAGGGTTAAGGAGGTTTTTGTTTCCTCCTCTGGCTGCTGTTCTGTTAGTTTTACAGCTCTGTTGATGTTTGAGGTAAAAGCAGAACATTGTGGGTAACTTGCTGTCGTATTTAGGTGACGTGTTTCATTCCTAGATTTATATTCTGCTCCAGATTCTGCTGCTGATGTTTGTTTTCTGTGTTTTCTGTGAAACTTGGAGAACGAGGAGCTGCAGCCTGATCTGAGTCTCCAGAGTGGAGCTGCAGACCTTCTTCTGTCTGGGTCACACAGCGCATCATCAGCCGCAGCACCATTGCTTTAATTGCACCTGTGTGTGTGTGTGTGTGTGTGTGTGTGTGTGTGTGTGTGTGTGTGTGTGTGTGTGTGTGTGTGTGCGCGTGTGTGTGTGTGTGTGTGTGTGTGTGCGTGAACAGGTGGGATGGACCGGGCCTCGCCGTCGGGTCAGGACCAGCTGTACGCATCACTGACATGATGTGTGTGTCCTCTGTCGCTGCTCTACGTGTGTGTGTGTGTGTGTGCGTGTGTGTGTGTGTGTGTGTGTGTGTGTGTGTGTGTGTGTGTGTGTGTGTGTGTGTGTGTGTGTGTGTGTGTGTGTGTGTGTCTAACCTGCAGCTGTTGGGCTGTCAGAGCTTCTACCTGGACTCACCTGCTCTGCCCCCGGGGTGTGTGTGCTGCTGCAGGTTTGTGTGTTTGAGGACGGGGGCAGGAGGGTTTGTTTCGCCCTGGAGGCAGCCATAGGGCCACACACACCAAAACACACACCAAAACACACACTATAACACACTAACACACACACACTAAAACACACACTGTAACACACTAACACACACTATAACACACACACTATAACACACACTATAACACACTACAACACACTAACACTAAAACACACTACAACACACTAACACACACACACTAAAACACACACTAAAACACACACTATAACACACACTAAAACACACACTAAAACACACACTATAACACACACTATAACACACTAAAACACACACTAAAACACACACTATAACACACACTATAACACACTAAAACACACACTATAACACACACTATAACACACTGAAACACACACTGTGTGATTGTGTCAGTGATGTTCTTTGTTCGTATTCTGCAGCTTCCTGCTTTGGTTTGATTTTAAAAATATAAAATATGATGAGAAACACAATAACAGAATCCTGCAGCTCACTTAACTGATAACACACTAAAAATAGACTAAATTATTCTAAATAATTATTATTATGAATATATATAAACTATCCGAGTCCTGCAGCTCCACCTGGACTGCAGTCAGACATCCACTTCAGCTACATTAAATGATGGATCTAATCCAGTGTGTGTCTGTCTGTTGTACAATACGGTTCCTCCAGACAGTAACGTCTACTGCAGCACCTGATCTATGTGGGTTTCTTTGGTTTTTGTTATTTTGTTTCTTGTTTGTGTTGTTTTATGTCTCATTTTTGGAATTTTGTCTCACTTTTTTCCCATTTTGTATCTCACTTTTGGAATTTTGTCTCCTTTATGTGGCATTTTGTGTCTCATTTGTCTTGTTGTGTCTCTCACTTTTGTCATTTCTGTAATTTGTGTTGTTTCGTTTCTTATTTATGTCGTATTGCATCCTGATGTAGTCTTTTTGTGGGTTGTTTTCTGTGACTTTTTTTTATCAGTTTGTGTCATTTTGTGTCTCTCAGAGACAATTTTTTTGTGTAATTTTGGATACTTTTTATTGTGTTGACTCACCCTGACGGTCCTGGAGGTGGGCGGTCTCACCAAGGCTTGGCTCCGCCCCTGTGATGATCTGGAGATGTGATTGACAGCTGAGTTCACCTGAGAAAGAGAAAAGGGTGAACAGAAACAAGAAAGATGTGAAACGGCTGCAGACGTCGTTAACATCCAGTTTATTCTGTTTGATTCTCTGAATTTAAATCTGTTCCTCCTGGTGCTCCTCCTTTAGTTCATCCTGCTGCTCCTCCTATAGTTTCTCCTGCTGCTCCTCCTTTAGTTCATCCTGCTGCTACTCCTATAGTTTCTCCTGCTGCTCCTCCTATAGTTTCTCCTGCTGCTCCTCCTATAGTTTCTCCTGCTGCTACTCCTATAGTTTCTCCTGCTGCTCCTCCTATAGTTTCTCCTGCTGCTCCTCCTATAGTTTCTCCTGCTGCTCCTCCTTTAGTTCATCCTGCTGCTCCTCCTATAGTTTCTCCTGCTGCTCCTCCTTTAGTTCATCCTGCTGCTCCTCCTATAGTTCATCCTGCTGCTCCTCCTATAGTTTCTCCTGCTGCTCCTCCTTTAGTTCATCCTGCTGCTCCTCCTATAGTTTCTCCTGCTGCTCCTCCTTTAGTTCATCCTGCTACTCCTATAGTTTCTCCTGCTGCTCCTCCTATAGTTTCTCCTGCTTCTCCTCCTTTAGTTCATCCTGCTGCTACTCCTATAGTTTCTCCTGCTGCTCCTCCTATAGTTTCTCCTGCTGCTCCTCCTTTAGTTTCTCCTGCTGCTCCTCCTTTAGTTCATCCTGCTGCTCCTCCTATAGTTTCTCCTGCTGCTACTCCTATAGTTTCTCCTGCTGCTCCTCCTATAGTTTCTCCTGCTTCTCCTCCTTTAGTTCATCCTGCTGCTACTCCTATAGTTTCTCCTGCTGCTCCTCCTATAGTTTCTCCTGCTGCTCCTCCTATAGTTTCTCCTGCTGCTCCTCCTATAGTTTCTCCTGCTGCTCCTCCTTTAGTTCATCCTGTTGCTCCTCCTATAGTTTCTCCTGCTGCTCCTCCTATAGTTTCTCCTGCTGCTCCTCCTTTAGTTCATCCTGCTGCTCCTCCTATAGTTTCTCCTGCTGCTCCTCCTTTAGTTTCTCCTGCTGCTCCTCCTATAGTTTCTCCTGCTGCTCCTCCTATAGTTTCTCCTGCTGCTCCTCCTTTAGTTCATCCTGCTGCTCCTCCTATAGTTTCTCCTGCTGCTCCTCCTATAGTTTCTCCTGCTGCTCCTCCTTTAGTTCATCCTGCTGCTCCTCCTATAGTTTCTCCTGCTGCTCCTCCTTTAGTTCATCCTGCTGCTCCTCCTATAGTTTCTCCTGCTGCTCCTCCTTTAGTTCATCCTGCTGCTCCTCCTATAGTTTCTCCTGCTGCTCCTCCTATAGTTTCTCCTGCTGCTCCTCCTTTAGTTCATCCTGCTGCTCCTCCTATAGTTTCTCCTGCTGCTCCTCCTATAGTTTCTCCTGCTGCTCCTCCTATAGTTTCTCCTGCTGCTACTCCTATAGTTTCTCCTGCTGCTCCTCCTTTAGTTCATCCTGCTGCTCCTCCTATAGTTTCTCCTGCTGCTCCTCCTTTAGTTCATCCTGCTGCTCCTCCTATAGTTTCTCCTGCTGCTCCTCCTATAGTTTCTCCTGCTGCTCCTCCTTTAGTTCATCCTGCTGCTCCTCCTATAGTTTCTCCTGCTGCTCCTCCTTTAGTTCATCCTGCTGCTCCTCCATTAGTTTGTCCTGCAGCTCCAGTGTTTCTGGTGTTTCTGAAGAGTGTGTTTGTGCAGTAAATAAACAGAGACGCTGAAGCTGCTTTGGGCTCATTTACATGAAGAAATAGAAAAGTTACAGAAAGTCGCTAATTCAGCGATGAAGGAAGAGAAGCTCTCAGCTGATGAATCCTAATGAAACATGACTGGTAGATAGGTTTTATGCTGATGGACCTCCTCCTGGAAACTGAGGAGTCTGCAGAACCTCCTCTACACCTGGAGGAGGAAGAGGAGGAATAAGAGGAGGAGGAGGAGGAGAAATCATAACTGAAGGAGAAGCCACAGAAGGAGTGTTTCCATTCTCCTCCTGCTATCAGCATTTATCTGCCTCTGAAATGGAAATGAGGCTCATTACATTCATCCAGCGCGGCCTGGGCTGGGACTAATACCTGGAGCAGAGAGGAACGTATCTGTATAATGTCCTGAGATAGCGGCGGCTAATACACTCACCTGGCCGGCGTCCTGCAGCAGGAGGCTCCGCCCCTTCCTGCCCCGCTGCCCCTCCTCCCTATCGCCTCCCATCGGTCGGCGCTTCATTTGGGGATTAGTCCCGGCGGGCGGCTCTTTGGGGGGATTTGTGGCGGCGCTGCGGACTCTTATCTGGGTCATTACGGCGGCGTTATTGGATTGGAGCGGAGGAGTATCTGCTGAACGGCGGGCTGCAGAGGAGTCTATCGCCCCGACACGAGCCCAGGGATTAAGATAAGGAGCCGGGTTCCCGCTCTGCTGCCTGCCGACAGCCACAGGAGGTTCTGATCTGAGGCCCTCAGGCTCCTCTGAGGCCTCTGAAGCCTGGAAGTCCTCCTGGCTGGAGTCCCGATGGACGGTCAGGTAGCCCAGAGCCTCTCCTCTCTCAGATAGGTTGTATCCAGGACCTGGGCCGGGATCAGAACCATCCCTCCGGAGGCGGCAGGCCTCCTTGGTCAGCACCATGCTGTAGCAGAGCGGTGGGCCCAGGTAGACCTCCTCGGTGCAGGCCGGGAACAGCGTCTCCTCGTCCCGGATGTCCGGACTGGGGGGCAGAGATGGAACCGGACTGGTCTGGTCCAGGTCCAGAACGGCGGTCCTAGAATCCCCCGTCAGGTCCGGACTGGGGCTGTGGACGGAGGACGGGAGGCTGTACGGCGCCGGAGTGGAACTCTTCTCCTCAGAACATTGGATGACCTCTCCACAGTCGCTGTCATGGGAGGACAGGGACAGGTAGGAGTAGAAGTCACCTTTACGCAGATGGAGCGGCCGGTGGGCGTGTTCCAGGACCTGCAGGAGACAGCAAGTAGAACCCCGATTAGTTCTGGACATCTGGATAGACCATCTGGAGGTGTGAGACAGGAAGTAGAAACTAGTTTAGGCCTAGTTCAGTTCTGGAGGTCTAGAAGAACCCTCTGGAGGGTTAAAGAAATTTTGTCTTTTCAAAACTCCTCAGTGACTCCATTCATCATTAAAGAGTTTAGAAAGAGACAGAATCATCAGATGTCTGAATCTCCAACAGTCCTTGAACTCATCACAGATGTCAACGATTCACCAAATCTGAGGCTGAACTTCTGATATTTGCTCTTTACTAACGTCTCATTTAAAGATTAAAAAAACAATAAAATACACCTTGAAGAAGACAAGAAAACATCTGACACGATCTGACTAAAACACTAAACGTAGATTCATCCGCCGCTGAAAATAGTCCCTGAAGGTTCTGTTTCCTCCGACCGTCTGAAAGCTTGTCTCTTTTCAGTTTCTTAATTGAATTATTTCTGCTGTTTTTATCACTTAAATGCACAAATTAAATCCTAAAATCTGAATATTTCAGTAAAATCACTTCATTCTCTGTTCATTTAACAAACTGTCAAAAACAAACATTTGCACCAGATTCAGTTTAAAACCTAAAAATTCTAAACTTCTCAGCACCAGTTGGAATCTCTGACTTGAAGTTAACTAATTCAACCTGAACCTGAACACAGAAACAGAATAAAAATGGAGAAATCATCCAACACCGTTCAGCTAAAACACTAAACATAGATTCATCCGCTGCTGAAAATAGTCCCTGAAGGTTCTGTTTCCTCCAAATGTCTGAAAGTTTGGCTCTTTTCAGTTTATTCATTAATTGAATTATTTCTGCTCTTTTCATCCCTTAAATACACAAATTAAATGTTAACATCTGAATTTTTCAGTAAAATGTCTCCTTTAACAAACATTTGCAGCAGATTAAACTGAAAAACTAAAAATTCTGAACCTCTCAGCATCAGTTGGAATCTCTGACATGAAGTTACTTAATCCAACTTGAACCTGCTGTAAATGTTGTTGTTATTAAAGGGGACATTTTACTGAAATATTGATTTTAAGCTTTAGTTTGTGTATTTAAGGGACAAAAACTGCAGAAATAATTTAATAAATTGAAAAGAGCCAGACTTTCAGTCAGTTGGAGGAAACAGAATCTTCTGGGGCGATTTTCACGTTGGACGTTTTTATCGTGTTGGACGTTTTTCATCATGTTGGACGTTTTTTGTCATGTTGGACGTTTTTTGTCATGTTGGACGTTTTTCATCATGTTGGACGTTTTTTGTCATGTTGGACGTTTTTCGTCATTATGGACGTTTTTCATCATGTTGGACGTTTTTTGTCATGTTGGACATTTTTTGTCATGGATGTTTTTTGTCATGTTGGACGTTTTTCATCATGTTGGATGTTTTTTGTCATGTTGGATGTTTTTTGTCATGTTGGACGTTTTTTGTCGCATTTGGACTTTTTTGTCATTTTGGACATTTTTTATCATGTTGGATGTTTTTTGTCGTGTTGGACGTTTTTTGTAATGTTGGACGTTTTTCATCATGTTGGATGTTTTTTGTCATGTTGGACGTTTTTTGGTCATGTTGGACTTTTTTGTCGCATTTGGACTTTTTTTTGTCATTTTGGACATTTTTTATCATGTTGGATGTTTTTTGTCGTCTTGGACGTTTTTTGTCATGTTGGACGTTTTTCATCATGTTGGATGTTTTTTGTCATGTTGGATGTTTTTTGGTCATGTTGGACGTTTTTTGTCGCATTTGGACTTTTTTTGTCATTTTGGACATTTTTTATCATGTTGGATGTTTTTTGTTGTGTTGGCTATTTTTATCGTGTTGGACGTTTTTTATCGTGTTGGACGTTTTTTGTCGTGTTGGACGTTTTTTGTCATGTTGGACGTTTTTTGTCGCATTTGGACTTTTTTTGTCATTATGGACATTTTTTATCATGTTGGATGTTTTTTGTCGTGTTGGACGTTTTTTGTAATGTTGGACGTTTTTCATCATGTTGGATGTTTTTTGTCATGTTGGACGTTTTTTGGTCATGTTGGACTTTTTTGTCGCATTTGGACTTTTTTTGTCATTTTGGACATTTTTTATCATGTTGGATGTTTTTTGTCGTCTTGGACGTTTTTTGTCATGTTGGACGTTTTTCATCATGTTGGATGTTTTTTGTCATGTTGGATGTTTTTTGGTCATGTTGGACGTTTTTTGTCGCATTTGGACTTTTTTGTCATTTTGGACATTTTTTATCATGTTGGATGTTTTTTGTCATGTTGGACGTTTTTTGGTCATGTTGGACGTTTTTTGTCGCATTTGGACTCTTTTTGTCATTTTGGACATTTTTTATCATGTTGGATGTTTTTTGTCATGTTGGCTATTTTTATCGTGTTGGACGTTTTTTATCGTGTTGGACGTTTTTTGTCGTGTTGGACGTTTTTTGTCATGTTGGACGTTTTTTGTCGCATTTGGACTTTTTTTGTCATTTTGGACATTTTTTATCATGTTGGATGTTTTTTGTCATGTTGGATGTTTTTTGGTCATGTTGGACGTTTTTTGTCGCATTTGGACTTTTTTTGTCATTTTGGACATTTTTTATCATGTTGGATGTTTTTTGTCATGTTGGCTATTTTTATCGTGTTGGACGTTTTTTATCGTGTTGGACGTTTTTTGTCGTGTTGGACGTTTTTTGTCAGGTTGGAGGTTTTTTATCCTGTTGGATGTTTTTTATCATGTTGGACGTTTTTTGCCGTGTTGGACGTTTTTCATCATGTTGGACGTTTGTTGTCATATTGTGGACGTTTTTTGTCGTGTTGGACGTTTTTTATCGTGTTGGACATTTTTTGTCGTGTTGGACGTTTTTTGTCATGTTGGACGTTTGAGCCAGACTTTCAGACAGTCGGAGGAAACAGAATCTTCAGGGACTATTTTCAGCGGCGGATGAATCTACGTTTAGTGTTTTAGTCAGATCAGTGTGTGTTTTAAGCAGATGGTGTCGGATGTTTTCTCTTATTTTTAATCTGTTTCTGTGTCCAGGTTGAATTCATTAACTTCATGTTCCAACAGTCACACCACAGATCCTCCTGCAGCTCCACAGGTTCCAATAATCCCCAACAAATGAGAGTTTTTATTTTAAATGAATTTTCAGAGCCGCCTTCAACACTCTGAGGTCCAGAACCAGCCACTAGCTGGAGAAACATCTGAATAGAAGCTTTTTAAAACATTCTCCTTCTTAAATTTCTGAATCTTTGTGTTTTATCAGGACTCAACCGTTAATTTTCTCTAAACTGTAAATAACCGTGACTCCGTTTATTCCTGATATTCTGTTTTATGCATTATTTATAATTTAGCATCAAAGCATCAAATCCTGATTTACATATTAATATTTTACACTTTCAACAAAGTTTTCTGCCTGATTTCTTTTGAGAAATGAACTGATTAGCTTTGAGAAGATGATTCCATCCTAGAAGTTCTGATCTGTGAGGCGGTTTATTGAATTACTGCGACCCACTGAACTCATTACAACTTTCAGATGAATTCGTCCTCCAAATGTACAGAAGATAAAAGCTGAAAACAGACTTTAATGTCATTAATGATTAGAATATTTCACTTATTTGTCGTATTTGGTGGTTTGTTTGGAGGCACAGAGGAACAAACAATCATTTTATTGTTATTTTCTCATCAAGTTTCATGTTTTCAGCTCCTCATCTGGAATTTTTTATCTATTTTGGAGTATTTCTACTCTACCTTGTTGGAGTTTTTTAATCTATTTTAGAGTATTTCTACTCTACCTTGTTGGAGTTTTTTAATCTATTTTAGAGTATTTCTACTCTACCTTGTTGGAGTTTTTTAATCTATTTTAGAGTATTTCTACTCTACCTTGTTGGAGTTTTAAAATCTATTTTAGAGTATTTCTACTCTACCTTGTTGGAGTTTTTTAATATATTTCGGAGTATTTCTACTCTACCTTGTCTTTGATCTGAGCCAGCGACGCCGGACTCGGTTCCTTGACATTCTGGTTGGGTTCTTCAGTCTGGTTCTCTTTGCTCTTCAGGGCCACCGAGGTCATGTCGATGATCTCCATCACGAAACCGTGGACATCCTCCTTGCTGCCGCGAGGCCTGGAGGAGGAGCAGCAGGAGGTCTGAGGATGGAGACACCTCCTGGGCTTGGGAGACGAGTCTTTGTCTCTGACCTGCCGCTTCGTCTCCTCCGTCACCAAGGAGGAGAATTTGAACTTCTCCTGGATGGTGATGGCCTTCCTTGCTGCAGACGTCCTGCTGGTGGACCTGCAGTCGTCCACCGGAGACAGCGACGGAGGCGACGGCTGGGCGGAGCTGTGACACGGCAGCTCCCCCCTCAGCTGTCCGACCAATGAGGAGCCTCGGTTCGAGGCGAAGGGGCGGAGCTCGCAGTCCGACTCCGGTTTCCCCACCAGGTGGATGTCTCTGGCGTAGACGAAGGCCTCCCTCAGAGGTTCTCCTTTCTTGGTGAAGACGCTGGCCTCCTCCCTCAGCAGCTCGTCCTCGTCCTTCCCCTTCAGGCAGCTCTGCTCCACGTTCCCGTTCTCCACGTCGTCCACAAACTGGCTGATGTAGCTCCTGGTGGCGTTCCTTCGGTTCTCCTCCTCCGTCTCCCTCTGCTCTCTCCTAGTGTCCTTCAGCTTGGAGGACAGGGAGCAGCGCTGCTCGTTGCTCTGGGAGGAGGAGGAGCAGATCAGGCTGGTTCCACACTGCAGCTCGTCTCTGAGTCCGGCTTCGGTTCTGGAGGAGGAGGAGGAGGTGCGAGGAGGTCTGATCCAGCTCTGCAGCTCCCTCTTCATGTACTCAAAGCCGAGCACGTAGGATCCCTCCATGTCTTCCTCTTCCTCGTCGTCTTCGTCCTCATTGGCTGAAGACGCCATGCTGAGTCGCTCCTCCTCCTCGTCCTCCTCGTCCCGGACACCCAGCTCCTCCTCGGTGAGCGTGAGCGTGGAGGAGGACAAGAGGTCGCTGTCGTCCTCGTCCTCGTCGGTGCAGGCGGAGACGTTCACCACCATGCTCAGACTTGCCGCGTCCGCCTCGTCGGCGCCTCCTCTGTTACCGTGGCAACACTTCCTGTAGGAGTTGCTGTTGGGAGTCGCCGGGTCAAGGAGGAGCCGGTGCCGGTCCTCAGAGCCCAGAGACGAGTCCTCGGTGCTGCTCAGCTCCGTCAGAGACGCCGTGGCCGAGCTCTCGTTGATCAGCGACGGCGGTCCTCTCCTGGACGGAGCTCCGGACAGAAGACCATGATGACCGCCGAGAGACGGAGACACAGTAAGTTGACTCCTCTGAGGGGAGGTGCTGCGGAGTGTCATGTCAGAAACGCTGCGGGTCATCTTTGCCTCCAGAGGACTCTGGATGTTCTCCAGACGCTTCAGGAGATCCAGAGTTCTCCTGCTCAGCTCCCCAGAGGAAGGTTCTCCTGGGACAGCGTCATGGTTCTTCTCCTTCTCTGGTTCTCCTCCAGCATCTCCTCCTCTCTGTTCCCCCAGACCTCCCGTCTCCCCGTTGGCGTTACGACTCGGCAGCAGGCAGCTCTCCAGGGAGGCGCTTCGCTGCAGAGGGTCTTTGGACGGGAATAACTCGACTCCAAGGGCCAGAAGGGACTCCAGGGAGGAGCTCTGGGACAGAGCAGGAGAGGAGGCCCGGCGGCTCCCAGCAGGAGGCGTCTCCAGACCTGGACACTGACTCAACCCGTCCACGTGTCTGCAGGACTCCACGTTGACTCCTCCCCACTCGAAGTCCGAGTCTGAGTCGGCAGGAGTCAGGATTCCTCGTCCGTTGATGAGGATCTCCACAGCTTCTCCTCCTCTCCTGGTCTTCCTCCTCTTCTCCTCCTCTCTGGTTCTCTTGGTTTCTCCTGTCAGCTCCTCCCTCCTCCATCCTTTCTCCTTCTTCTGGCCTTCAGTCCTGTGGATGTTCAGGACATGTTCGTCCTCCGTGGTGGCCGTGGTCTCGGTGTCTCCAGTGTCGCTGACGATCCCACTCTCACACTCGGACCTCCGGCTGGTCGACCGGCCACTTCCTCTTCCTCCTTCGCTCTCCTCAGTCCGATCTCCTCCTCGACCTCCCAGCAGGTCTGGAAGAGACTCGATGGAGGAGAAGGATGAGTCTTTGCTGAGGCTCTTCAGCAGGAGCTTCCGTTTGGATGTGGTTCTGTTCAGGGAGATCTGAGGAAAGTGAGGCTGGCGGTAGAGCTCCACCTGGTGGAGGCTGAAGACCTGGTAGATGTTGTTGTTCTGGGGGACGGTTCTGGAGGTTCTGGACTCCATCTCTGGATGCTGATTGGCCGGATCCTCGGTTCTGACCTCAGCGGGTTGGTTCCTGTTGGTCGGAGCACCGTCTGAAGGCAGGTCTGGTTCTGAGGGAAGGTTCTGCATCAGGTCGGGTTCTTCTGGTGGCTCTGATTCTGTGATGGTCATGTCGGTGTCGTCCCACTCCCAGGAGTCCTCTGGAGCTGGAGCCACCGGACCGTTGGAGATGGGGCTGATCTGATGGAGGTTCACCAAACCCGGCTCCAGGAAGCTCCCAGGAACCTGCAGACGGAAGAAACAGGAACGTTTGGAACGGTTCTGAGGAGATCAAAGAAAAACACGAACTTGGACATCCAAAGTCTAAATGTTGAAGAACCCTGAAGCTCTTTTCTTTCTCTGGTTATCTTCTGTTCTTTAATGGAAAATTCAACAAGAGAATCCTAAAATCAGGAGAACAACAGAGGAACCGGATCACAGCTGGAGCAGAGGACAGACGGAACGTTGCTGTCAAGATGTTCTGGGTTCCAATATTTGATGTAAATTAATGTTTACAAGATAAAAATCCAAATTTTAGGGCTCATTCTGGACACATCTGGTCATTTTAAACTAGTGTTCAGTCATTTTTGATGATTTTGAAGTCCTTTTGGAAGAATTTTTGTAATTCCAGACAAGTTTCAGTCATTTAGAGTTTTTTTTGTCATTTTTAAACCAATTTTGGACAAATTTTGTCATTTTAATCTGGTTTTGAGTCATTTTAGACAAGTTTCAGTCATTTAAGACACATTTTTATGATTTTAAACAGCCGTTAAGTGATTCTGGACTAAATCTGGAGAAAGTTTTGAGACATTTTGCTCAGCAAAGTTTGAATATTTTAGGTCATTTTTGGTCATTTTAAGCAAATTTTGGACAAATTTGTCATTTTAAACTGATTTTGAGTCATTTCAGACAATGTTTTCGTCATTTCAAGCAGATATTTAGTTTTTTGACGAACTTCTGTCATTTTAAGCAACTTTCACTTCATTTAAGACACATTTTTATGATTATCAACAAACGTTGAGTGATTTTGGTCTATTGTTGGAGAAAGTTTTGAGTCATTTTGCTCAATATTTTGAGTTTTTAAGAAAAGTTTGAGTCATTTTAAATATATTTTGTATCATTCTAGCTGAAGAAGTGAGTTGAAACCAGACAGAACCTGGACTAAATGCTGTTTTCACGGCTGAATGTGAGACTTGGTTCTAAACTCCAGCTTCAGACATCGTTTATTGAGTCTGACATCCATCAACTGGAGGAAATCTTTCCTGATGAATAGATGAAACGATCCTCTCATCTGTTGTTCTTCCTTCCAGACAATTAAACTGTGAGTCTTTTAATGCCGTTTCCTCCGAGTTAAACTCCTGTCCTGTGATGGCTGGAAACCAGAGGAATCTTCCCGGCACACAGCTATTCCTCATAAATCTCAACACAAATGATTCCTCTGTGGAACAAAGTGATGAATAATTCAGAGAGACTTGTGAGAGAAGAGCAGCAGCTGAAAAGCCCAAAGTAAATACGTAATCAGAAGCCGTCTGAAAATATGCTTAGACACAGGAATTCTGCTTCCACAGACATAATTATACAAATTGCTTGGCGTCTCGTTAACAAGAGAGGGGGTGATTCATATTAGCCATTCATAGCCTATTAATCTAATAAACTGGCTGTGTGTGTGTGTGTGTGTGTGTGTGTGTGTGTGTGTGTGTTTCTACTAGATGTGTGTTTATTCCCTGCTGCTGATAAGGACAGAGCTTTAAAAACACTCTGAGCTCCGAGTGGAGAGGCCATCAATCAGAATAATCCAATCAAATCCTCCGTTTGATGACCTGTGAAAACCTTCTGCACAATCCAGACCAGAATTCACCTTTTTTCTATCATTTCACAAGAGTTTATTAGCGTTTTTGTTTTTTTTTTTTTTTTTTGTAATTCCAGACAAATTTTGCGTCATTTTAGTTTTTGTTTTTTTTTTTTTTTTTTTTGGGTTTTCTCTAATTTTAAGCAGATTTGGGATACATCTTTCCATTTTAAACTGGTTTTTAGTCATTTCGAACTGGTTTCCAGTCATTTCAAACTAGTTTTCAGACATTTTAAACTGGTTTCAGACATTTTAAACTAGTTTTCAGACATTTTAAACTGGTTTTTAGTCATTTAAACTGGTTTTCAGTCATTTAAACTAGTTTTCAGACATTTTAAACTGGTTTTCAGACATTTTAAACAGGTTTTTAGTCATTTAAACTGGTTTTCAGACATTTTAAACTGGTTTTCAGTTTTTTAAACTAGTTTTCAGACATTTTAAACTGGTTTTCAGTCATTTTAAACTGGTTTTTAGTCATTTAAACTAGTTTTCAGACATGTTAAACTGGTTTTCAGTCATTTTAAACTAGTTTTCAGACATTTTAAACTGGTATTCAGACATTTTAAACTAGTTTTCAGACATTTTAAACTGGTTTTCAGTCATTTAAACTAGTTTTCAGACATTTTAAACTGGTTTTCAGACATTTTAAACTGGTTTTTAGTCATTTAAACTGGTTTCCAGTCATTTCAAACTGGTTTTCAGACATTTTAAACTAGTTTTCAGGCATTTTAAACTGGTTTTCAGACATTTTAAACTAGTTTTCAGACATTTTAAACTGGTTTTCAGTCATTTAAACTAGTTTTCAGACATTTTAAACTGGTTTTCAGACATTTTAAACAGGTTTTTAGTCATTTAAACTGGTTTTCAGACATTTTAAACTGGTTTTCAGTCATTTAAACTAGTTTTCAGACATTTTAAACTGGTTTTCAGTCATTTTAAACTGGTTTTTAGTCATTTAAACTAGTTTTCAGACATGTTAAACTGGTTTTCAGTCATTTTAAACTAGTTTTCAGACATTTTAAACTGGTTTTCAGTCATTTAAACTGGTTTTCAGTCATTTTAACCTGGTTTTAAGTTTTTTAAACTAGTTTTCAGACATTTTAAACTGGTTTTCAGACATTTTAAACTAGTTTTCAAGCATTTTAAACTGGTTTTCAGTCATTTTAAACTGGTTTTTAGTCATTTAAACTAGTTTTCAGACATGTTAAACTGGTTTTCAGTCATTTTAAACTAGTTTTCAGACATTTTAAACTGGTTTTCAGTCATTTAAACTAGTTTTCAGACATTTTAAACTGGTTTTCAGACATTTTAAACTAGTTTTCAGGCATTTTAAACTGGTTTTCAGACATTTAAACTAGTTTTCAGACATTTTAAACTGGTTTTCAGTCATTTTAAACTGGTTTTTAGTCATTTAAACTAGTTTTCAGACATGTTAAACTGGTTTTCAGTCATTTTAAACTAGTTTTCAGACATTTTAAACTGGTTTTCAGTCATTTAAACTAGTTTTCAGACATTTTAAACTGGTTTTCAGACATTTTAAACTAGTTTTCAGGCATTTTAAACTGGTTTTCAGACATTTTAAACTGGTTTTCAGACATTTTAAACTGGTTTTTAGTCATTTAAACTAGTTTTCAGACATGTTAAACTGGTTTTCAGTCATTTTAAACTAGTTTTCAGACATTTTAAACTGGTATTCAGACATTTTAAACTAGTTTTCAGACATTTTAAACTGGTTTTCAGTCATTTAAACTAGTTTTCAGACATTTTAAACTGGTTTTCAGTCATTTAAACTAGTTTTCAGACATTTTAAACTGGTTTTCAGTCATTTTAAACTGGTTTTTAGTCATTTAAACTAGTTTTCAGACATGTTAAACTGGTTTTCAGTCATTTTAAACTAGTTTTCAGACATTTTAAACTGGTTTTCAGTCATTTAAACTAGTTTTCAGACATTTTAAACTGGTTTTCAGACATTTTAAACTAGTTTTCAGGCATTTTAAACTGGTTTTCAGACATTTTAAACTGGTTTTCAGACATTTTAAACTGGTTTTTAGTCATTTAAACTAGTTTTCAGACATTTTAAACTGGTTTTCAGTCATTTTAAACTAGTTTTCAGACATTTTAAACTGGTATTCAGACATTTTAAACTAGTTTTCAGACATTTTAAACTGGTTTTCAGTCATTTAAACTAGTTTTCAGACATTTTAAACTGGTTTTCAGTCATTTAAACTAGTTTTCAGACATTTTAAACTGGTTTTCAGTCATTTAAACTAGTTTTCAGACATTTTAAACTGGTTTTCAGTCATTTTAAACTGGTTTTTAGTCATTTAAACTAGTTTTCAGACATGTTAAACTGGTTTTCAGTCATTTTAAACTAGTTTTCAGACATTTTAAACTGGTTTTCAGTCATTTAAACTAGTTTTCAGACATTTTAAACTGGTTTTCAGACATTTTAAACTAGTTTTCAGGCATTTTAAACTGGTTTTCAGACATTTTAAACTGGTTTTCAGACATTTTAAACTGGTTTTTAGTCATTTAAACTAGTTTTCAGACATGTTAAACTGGTTTTCAGTCATTTTAAACTAGTTTTCAGACATTTTAAACTGGTATTCAGACATTTTAAACTAGTTTTCAGACATTTTAAGCTGGTTTTCAGTCATTTAAACTAGTTTTCAGACATTTTAAACTGGTTTTCAGTCATTTAAACTAGTTTTCAGACATTTTAAACTGGTTTTCAGACATTTTAAACTGGTTTTTAATCATTTAAACTGGTTTCCAGTCATTTCAAACTGGTTTTCAGACATTTTAAACTAGTTTTCAGACATTTTAAACTGGTTTCAGACATTTTAAACTGGTTTTCAGACATTTTAAACTGGTTTTCAGACATTTTAAACTGGTTTTTAGTCATTTAAACAGGTTTTTAGTCATTTAAACTGGTTTTCAGACATTTTAAACTGGTTTTCAGTCATTTAAACTAGTTTTCAGACATTTTAAACTGGTTTTCAGGCATTTTAAACTAGTTTTCAGGCATTTTAAACTGGTTTTCAGTCATTTAAACTAGTTTTCAGACATTTTAAACTGGTTTTCAGTCATTTAAACTAGTTTTCAGACATTTTAAACTGGTTTTCAGTCATTTAAACTAGTTTTCAGACATTTTAAACTGGTTTTCAGACATTTTAAACTAGTTTTCAGGCATTTTAAATTGGTTTTCAGACATTTTAAACTAGTTTTCAGACATTTTACACTGGTTTTCAGTCATTTAAACTAGTTTTCAGACATTTTAAACTGGTTTTCAGACATTTTAAACAGGTTTTTAGTCATTTAAACTGGTTTTCAGACATTTTAAACTGGTTTTCAGTCATTTAAACTAGTTTTCAGACATTTTAAACTGGTTTTCAGACATTTTAAACTGTTTTTTAGTCATTTAAACTGGTTTTCAGACATTTTAAACTGGTTTTTAGTCATTTAAACTAGTTTTCAGACATGTTAAACTGGTTTTCAGACATTTTAAACTGATTTTCAGTCATTTTAAGCTGTTTTTCAGGACCTACAGCCTCACCATCCCTCCCTGACATCAGAACCATCGACATGCTGCACATTTTTAAATCCCGTCTCAAACCCACCTGTTCAAACCATCCTACTCTCTCTGACTCCATTCCTCTTTCTTCTTCTGTTTTTTTTAAACTGCTAAATTTCCATCTTTTAAACTTTTTAATCTTTAAGTTTCATATTGTTAGTGTTTTAATTCTGTTTCCTCAGTACGGAGTCCTTGGGTATTCTGAAAGATGCCTGTAAAGGAAATGTATTATTATTATTATAATACTAGAAATAGTAATCTGTCTCTTGTCTTTGTTTACATTTTCACCAGAGTTTTGACTTATGGCGCAAATCGCCTTACATAGATCTATAGGAACAGAACTGTGCTGTAAGTGGAGGACCTCCTGTACCTATAAAAAGTGACCCTGAGATGATTAAACTCAGAGCTGTGGGAGTATAAATGTGTTTTCTTGTCAGTTTGTCTTCAGATTCAGTTAGAATTCAGGCGGTGGTTTTATTTCCATGAACAGATCCGGCTGCTGTGGAACTTTTTCCCATCAGCCCTGCTCTGACTGCTCCCATTTGTTAGCTTAGCATGGTGAAGGTCCAAGGAGAGGAGGTGATTATTCATGGAGCTGCTGCTGGTTGTCACCGCTCCCATCCACAACCACAAACCTCCAGATAAATCACCTCCACGCTCTGAATGAAAAGCTCCATATGTTGCTCATAACTCGGCTCTAAAACACGTTTCCTAATTGTGAAGGAAGCGTTTCTAAAATGTAATTTCCATATATGAGCTGAACGCTCAGGTAGCTCTGAGACGCCTGCAGCTTTAATTCACTCATTTACATGGAGTCAGAGAAAGAGGATTCACGAGTTCATCTGAACAACAGGGATCGCTTTCATTGTTTTATGGCTAATTTTTGTCATTTTGTGTCTCGTTTTTGTTGTTTTGTGTCTCATTTTTGTTATTTTATATCTAGTTTTCACTATTTTGTCTTGTTTTTGTCGTTTTCTGTCCCATTTTTGTCGTTTTGTGTCTCGTTTTTGTCATTATAACTACAGAATGATAGAGAGGTACAGTCAGACCATTCCACCTACAGAATGGTAGAGAGGTACAGTCAGAACATTCTACCTACAGAATGATAGAGAGGTACAGTCAGACCATTCTACCTACAGAATGATAGAGAGGTACAGTCAGACCATTCTACCTACAGAATGGTAGAGAGGTACAGTCAGACCATTCTACCTACAGAATGGTAGAGAGGTACAGTCAGACCATTCTACCTACAGAATGGTAGAGAGGTACAGTCAGACCATTCCACCTACAGAATGGTAGAGAGGTACAGTCAGACCATTCCACCTACAGAATGGTAGAGAGGTACAGTCAGACCATTCCACCTACAGAATGGTAGAGAGGTACAGTCAGACATTCTACCTACAGAATGGTAGAGAGGTACAGTCAGACCATTCTACCTACAGAATGGTAGAGAGGTACAGTCAGACCATTCTACCTACAGAATGGTAGAGAGGTACAGTCAGACCATTCCACCTACAGAATGATAGAGAGGTACAGTCAGACCATTCTACCTACAGAATGATAGAGAGGTACAGTCAGACCATTCCACCTACAGAATGGTAGAGAGGTACAGTCAGACCATTCCACCTACAGAATGATAGAGAGGTACAGTCAGACCATTCTACCTGCAGAATGGTCTGAATTTGCTAGACGTAGTTTTGTGTTAAAACCGTATTTTATATTTTACAGAACGTTTCCTCCCTCAGCAGCTCTGATCTCCTCCAGTTTCACTTCTTTACTCTGAACTCATCTTATTTCCTGTGTCTGGGTTTCTTCACTTTACATCCGAATGCATCCATAGAATCTAACCAGCTTCAGCTCCATCAGCTGATCAGAGCTCCTCTCTGTGTTCTGATCCTCCAGAACCTCCTCAGACCAGATGAACCTCCTCAGATCAGATGTTTGACCTCAGATCAGATGTTGAACCTTCTCAGATCAGACCAGATGTTTTATCTCCGTCACATGGTTTCTAATCAACTCGTCATCGTCTCAGCTTCACGCTGCTGAAAACACGCCTCTGATGGGAAACTGTCAGCGTTGAAAGCTCGTCTGGATGTTTGTGAGGAAACAGACTGATTATCATCCGTCTGTTCTGCAGCAGACGAAGGTTTAAACATTCAAACACTTTAAGTTTGACTTCAGTCAGGAAACGTGCTGAAGATCCCAGAGGGAGAATCCTGACAGATTCTCACTACTAATTAAACAGTCCATGAACAGAAAGAACCACTTTAGACGAAATTCTGTCATTTCAAGCAAACTTTGAATCATTTTTGGAAAAAAATTCTGTCATTTTAATCTGGTGTTACATAATTTTTGATAATTTTGAAGTAATTTTGGATGATTTTTTTTGTAATTCCAGATAAATTTCAGTCATTTTAGACATTTTCCAGTCTTTCAGTTATTTTTTTTTGCCCTAAAAGCAAATTTTGAGTAATTTTTGGATGAATTTCTGTCATTTTAAACAACTTTCACTTCATTTAAGACACTTTTTTATGATTTTAAACAAACGAGTGATTTTAGACTAATTTTGGAGAGAGTTTTGAGACATTTCACTCAATATTTTGACATTTTAAGCAAAAATGTCACAAAAAGAAGAACCAGACTGTTCCTGGACGTAAAGAAGAAGAACCAGACTGTTCTTGGACCTAAAACAGAACCAGACTGTTCCTGGACCTAAAACAGAACCAGACTGTTCCTGGGCCTAAAACAGAACCAGTTTGTTTGTTTGTCTCAGATCTGATTCCACAAACATCACATCTAGGTTCTGGTTTGTCAAACATCATGTCTGTATTCAGCTCTGGGACCGAGACGTTCTAATCTCAGCTCCATCTGTCTACTGTGGACCATCAGAACCGACCTGCTGTTGCCTCCTGAGCCGGTTCTGCCACTGCAGCGCCTGCATGATGATGGCCTCCCAGCGCCGCTCCAGGTTGATGGACAGCAGCTGGAGGTCCTCCCGGTGCTGCTCGGCCTCGGGGCCCGCCTCCGCCATCGGCCCTGTCTGCAGGAGACCAGGAGACACGTTAGAACCAAACCTTCTCCATCAGAGAGCAGAAGAACCCACACCATAAACATAAACGTGCTCCTCACCTGACTCTGCTGCAGCAGCTTCTGGCAGAGCTTCAAGACCGAGGAGATCCCTCGACGCCGGGCTCGGATCTCCGAACACAGAGACTGGAGGTCCACATGGAGGAGAGAAACCAGAAACCAGTTAGAGAGGAGCAGAAACCAGTTAGAGAGACCAGAATCCAGTTAGAGAGGAGCAGAAGATATCAGAAATAATAATAACATGCAGGTTTGAAACATTTCTGTTGTCATTTCAAGCAGATTTTAGACGAACCTTTAATCATTTTAATCTGGTTTTCAGACAATTTTTGTCATAAAACGTTGAGTAATTTCAGGGAAAAGTCACTTTAGACGGTATTTTGTCATTTCAAGCAAATTTTGAGTAAGTTTTGGATGAATTTCTGTCATTTTAAACAACTTTCACTTGATTAAAACACATTTTAATCTAGTTTTCAGTCATTTTTGATCATTTTGAAGTCAGTTTGGATGAATTTTTGCATTTTCCAGACAAATTTCAGTCATTTTAACAGTTTTTTTGGTCATTTCAAGCAAATTTTGAATCATTTTTGGATGAATTTCTGTCATTATGCTTTTAATCCTCCTGTTGTCTTCATTTATGGGCACCAAATAATGTTGTTCCCTTGTCTGAAAAAAATACAAAAATTCAGCAAAACAAATTCCCCAAATTTCTGAAAATTTGCAAAGCCTTCAGGAAGAAAACTCCAATAATTCCTTAATATTAATAATAATAATAATAATAATAATAATAATAATAATAATAAATTTTATTTATAAAGCGCTTTTCCAAAAACTCAAAGACGCTGTACATAAAATACAATAAGATAAAACAAAATTGTTAATTAAAATCAATAGATAGTAAAACAAGTTCAAGATAAAATACAGAATCACTTAAGGAAAGCAGATCTAAAAAGGTGAGTCTTTAAAAGGGATTTAAATGTGGTGAGGTTGGTGCAGTCACGGAGGGCATGGGGGAGTGAGTTCCAGAGTGTGGGGGCGGCAATGGCGAAGGCTCTGTAAAGTTTCCCTTAAAAAATTTATTTTTTTTTATTAAAAAAAAAAAACAAAAACTAATTTGGCAAGAAAATTCTTGTAAATATTTTCAAAAAATGAGGAAAAATCTTCCAAAAAATCCTAAAAATATCTAAAGTGATTCAGTTCAGATCAGTAAAACTTCTAATATCATCTTAAGAACATTCACATAAAAATTTTGCTGGATTTTGCTTGATTTTTAAGTGAATGTTTTTAATTCAATTTCAATTCAATTCAATTTTATTTATATAGCGCCAATTACAGTCAAATTGTCTCGAGACGCTTTACAGAACCCATATGCCTGACCCCCAGAGCAAGCCAAAAGGCGACAGTGGCAAGGAAAACACCCTTTTAACAGGGAAAAAAACCTCGAGCAGAACCCGGCTCTAATGTGGGGGGACCCATCTGCCTGCTGGCCGGGCGGGTTGAGAGGGACAGAAGAGGTAGAAAGGTAGAGATAGAGGGATAGAAGTAGAGGGGTAGAGGTAGAGAGGTAGAGATAGAGGGATACAGATAGAGGGGTAGAGATAGAGAGGTGGGGGGTGGGACACAAGGACCATAAAACACAGCCACACATCTGAAGCATCCAGCATCCAGCTCTGGGACCAGGGACACTCGGAGAAAGGACACAGAAAGAAACAGAGTGAATGTAATGCAATAATGTTATATATAGTAAATACATAGGTAGTTAGAGAAGGGCTCAGTGCATCAAGAGAGGTCCCCCAGCAGCCTATAGGCCTATAGCAGCATAACTAGGGGCAAACTAAAGGGACGTCAAGAGGGGAAGTCAGTTGTGCAAATGAAAACACCAGCTCACCCCGTCAGGGTCCCCCAGTCAGCCCTAACTATAAGCTTTGTCGAAAAGGAAGGTTTTAAGCCTGGTCTTAAAAATAGAGAGGGTGTCCGCCTCCCGAACCCAAACTGGGAGCTGGTTCCACAGGAGAGGTGCCTGATAACTGAAGGCTCTGCCTCCCATTCTACTTTTAGAGATTCTAGGAACAACAAGTAAGCCTGCAGTTTGAGAGCGAAGAGTTCTGCTAGGATAATATGGTACTATCAGGTCTTTAAGATATGATGGAGATTGGTTGTTAAGAGCTTTATATGTCAGAAGAAGGATTTTGAATTCTATTCTAGATTTAACAGGAAGCCAATGAAGAGAAACCAATATAGGAGAAATATGATCTCTCTTGCTAACTCCCGTCAGTACTCTGGCTGCAGCGTTTTGGATCAGCTGTAGATATTTCAGAGAGCTATTGGGACAACCTGATAATAAGGAATTACAGTAGTCAAGCCTAGAAGTAACAAATGCATGGACTAGTTTTTCTGCATCACTCTGAGACAGGATGTTCCTGATTTTCACAATATTTCTCAGGTGGAAAAAGGAAGTCCTACAGATTTGTTTTATGTGCGAGTTAAAGGACATGTCCTGGTCAAAGATAACACCGAGGTTCCTCACAGTAGTACTGGAGGCCAATGTAATGCCATCCAGAGTAACTATATGCTTTGAAAGCAATTCTCTAAGATGTTTGGGGCCAAATACAATGACTTCAGTCTTGTCTGAATTTAGTAGTAAGAAATTATAGGTCATCCAGGTCTTTATGTCCTTAAGACAATCTTGCAGTCTAGCTAGCTGATTAGTTTCATTTGGCTTCATAGATAAATACAATTGAGTGTCGTCAGCATAACAATGGAAATTAATACAGTGCTTCCTAATAATGTTGCCTAAGGGAAGCATGTATAATGTGAACAGTATTGGTCCTAAGACAGAACCCTGAGGAACTCCATGATTAACCCTAGTATGCTCAGAAGAGTCATTGTTGACATGCACAAATTGGAACCTGTCTGATAAGTAGGATTTAAACCAGTCCAGTGCTGTCCCTTTAATGCCAATAGAATGTTCTAGTCGCTGTAATAAAAGTTTGTGGTCGATTGTATCGAATGCTGCACTAAGGTCCAATAAAATAAGTATAGAGACCAGTCCATTATCTGACGCTATGAGAAGGTCATTAGTAACTTTCACCAGAGCTGTTTCTGTGCTATGATGCACTCTGAAGCCTGACTGAAACTCTTCAAACAAGCTATTCCTTTGTAAATGTTCACATAATTGATTTGCAACTGTTCTTTCCAGAATTTTGGAGAGAAATGGGAGGTTGGAAATTGGTCTATAGTTGGCTAAAACATCTGGATCTAGAGTGGGCTTTTTAAGTAAAGGTTTGATTACAGCAACCTTAAAAGCCTGTGGTACATAACCTGTTACTAGAGAGAGATTAATCAGATCTAACATTGAGGAATTAATTAAAGGTAAAGCCTCCTTGAACAGTCTAGTTGGGATAGGATCTAAAAGACATGTTGATGGTTTGGATGTAGAAACTATTGAAATGAGTTCAGAGAGATGTATGGGGGTGAAAAATTCTAAATATCCATCTGGTCTTACAGCCAATTCTAAAGCATCTGTACTCGATGATACATCTGTGACATTTGCAGGAAGGGCCAGAGTAATTTTTTCTCTAATCGTAATAATTTTATTTGTAAAGAAGCTCATGAAGTTGTTACTGCTCAAAGCTAAAGGAATACAAGGTTCAACAGAGCTCTGACTCTTTGTCAGCCTGGCTACAGTGCTGAAAAGAAACCTGGGGTTGTTCTTGTTTTCCTCTATTAAAGATGAATAATATGTTGTCCTGGCATTACGAAGAGCTTTTTTATAAATTACTAGACTATTTTTCCAAGCTACATAAACTTCCTCTAAATTAGTGGAATACCACTTCCTTTCCAGCTTTCGGGACGCCTGCTTTAAAGTCCGCAGCTGGGAATTATACCAAGGAGCAGGTCCTCTCTGAGATAGAACTTTCTTTTTTACAGGTGCAACACTATCAAGTGTTGTACGCAGTGAGGCTGCAGCATTATTAACAATATAATCCACTTCTGTGGGGGTAAAATTATAATATTTCCCTTCCATTATATCAGTAAGTGGTGCTGGACTAAATAGAGAGGGTATTATTTCCTTAAATTTAGTCACCGAATTGTGAGACAGACATCTACTGTAATGATATTTATTCTTAACTCCTATACAATCTATTGTTGTAAATTGAAATGTTATCATAAAATGGTCAGAAAGAAGAGGGTTCCGGGGAAGTACTGTTAACTGTTTGATTTCTATGCCATAAGTCAGAACGAGGTCAAGGGTATGATTAAAACTATGAGTTGGTTTATTTACATGTTGAGAAAACCCAATTGAGTCTAATATTGAATTAAAAGCAGTCGTAAGGCTGTCACTGTCCACGTCAACATGAATGTTGAAGTCACCCACAATAATGACTTTATCTGAGCTGAGCACTAAATCAGATAAAAAGTCTGAGAATTGAGATAAAAACTCAGAGTAAGGAGCAGGAGGACGATATACAACAACAAATAAAACTGGTTTCTGAGCTTTTAAATCTGGATGAGAGAGACTGAGAGTAAGATTTTCAAATGAACTGTAACTAGGTTTAGGTCTCTGGTTCATTTTTAAGCTAGAGAGGTAAATTGCTGCCACTCCTCCTCCTCTGCCTGTGATTCGAGGAACATGACAGTTAGTATGACTAGTAGGAGTTGATTCATTTAGACTTGATTCATTTAAGAAACATTTTTTTTAACATTTCTTTTTTTCCACCAACAAATGATCAAAGATTTCCCCAAAATGTTGAAAATGTGGACATCAGAAGTTTCACTGTAAAAATATTTTTTTTTTCCACATTTTCAAACTTTAAAACTGATCAATTTGACCTGCAGGACGACACGAGGGATAAACGTACAGTGAGTGATTTTGAACGAAGGTTGGAGAAAGTTTTGAGACATTTTGCTCAATATTTGGAGAAGAAGAAGGAGATTGTTTGACGTCAAACAAACTGAAAGAAAAAATCTAAAATGACCAGAAACTGCATGAACGTCTTCAGATGAAGTTTAAACATCACGTTCTCAGGTCTGGAGTCAGCGTGGACATGATAGTGAAACATCTGAGACAACAACAAATGTTTGTTCTTCTGTTCACTCCACTTTATTAGCATGAAATCAGAATAACTGACAGCAGCCAATCAGGGCTCTCCTCGCTGACAGCAGCCAATCAGGGCTCTGCTCGCTGACAGCAGCCAATCAGGGCTCTGCTCGCTGACAGCAGCCAATCAGGGCTCTGCTGTATAATAAATGCAGGAGGATAAATCACTCTATGCTGATGAGTTTCACACTCAAAGGTCAGTGTGTGTGTTCGCATGTTTCTCTGTTTACCCATGCAGCTGTGTGCAAACATATGCATACATTAGTGTGTGTGCGTGTGTGTGTGTGTGTGTGTGACAGACTTCCTCCTCTGAACACGTCCGAGACACAAACTATTTATGCTAATCCCAGCCGCCCGCTCACCAGCACCGCCTTTACATTTCCTTTACATTTTTCCAATAAATATTAAACACTATTACAATGAAATGGGATTCTCGTTGTGTCTCCGGCGACGTGCGCACTCACACACACACACACACACACACACACACACACACACACACACACACACACACACACACACACACACACACACACACACACACTCCACTCCTCTTCTTCTGTCTTTCATCTCCTGTTTCTCGCTCTCTTCAGTTTAGCATATTTGTTGCTCTGCTCGTCTAAACAGGAGATGAGGATTCAGAATACAGCGACGGGATGAAGAGGACAAGCCTGCTGTGTGTGTGTGTGTGTGTGTGTGTGTGTGTGTGTGTGTGTGTGTGTGTGTGTGTGTGTGTGTGTGTGTGTGTGTGTGTGTGTGTGTGTGTGTGTGTGTGTGAGACTGTATGTGCAGGTGAATATATTCCAAACAGGAGGTGTGTGTTATATTGGAGGAGGTTCAGAACAATACAACCACCGAATGAGACTCGATCTGCAGCGATGGACGAAGAAATAAAGTCGAATGATTCAGAGAGTTTCAGTCAGAGAATGGAGCAAGTTTGGGTCTAAAACACAAAGTCTGGATCCAAACACAATGTCTGGATCTAAACACAACGTCTGAATCCAAACACAAAGTCTGGATCCAAACACAAAGTCTGGATCTAAACACAAAGTCTGGATCTAAAACACAAAGTCTGGATCCAAACACAAAGTCTGGATCTAAACACAAAGTCTGGATCTAAAACACAAAGTCTGGACCTAAACACAAAGTCTGGATCTAACACACAAAGTCTGGACCTAAACACAAAGTCTGGATCTAAAACACAATGTCTGGATCTAAACACAAACTCTGGATCTAAACACAAAGTCTGGATGTAAAACACAAAGTCTGGATGTAAAACACAAAGTCTGGATCTAAACACAAAGTCTGGATCTAAACACAAAGTCTGGATCTAAACACAAAGTCTGGATCTAAAACACAATGTCTGGATCGCTGAAACATTTCAATTAAAACATGAAAGCATCACAGTGACTCAGACAACCACAACTACACAACTCTAACAGCCAGTAAACAGTCTCTCTGGTTCCACTGTAGATCCAACAGTTTCACATTAACCAACACTTACTGGACTTAACTCCAGTTCTACGTAGGAACCAGAACCATGGAGGTTGGTTCTGGTAGAACATCTGGAGATCTTTATGATGAGTATATGATAAAGCAGAAGACTTTAAACAATCAAGTCCTGCACAGCTCAGAAGTTTCCACCATGAAACAGGAAGTTTCTTCTCCCCTGAACAAGGATCTCCAGGGAACGTTCCTGATTGGAAAACTCTCAAAAGTTCTAGTTGATCTAAAACATCCTGCAGGTTCATGCAGTAAAAAGCAGCTGACATAGAACGCTGTCAGTACTCGATCAGAAACATTCAGTGAGGTTCTAGAGACCACCAACAAGACTGTAGGGTACCTTAAGATGTTTTACTGGTCACTGATGAGGTTTAAATGTTCTATTAACAGGTTCTAGAGATCCTCAGTGAGGTTCTAGAGACCACCAACAAGACTGCAGGGTACCTTATGGTGTTCTAGTCATCACTGATGAGGTTCAAAGAGTCCATTAAGAGATTCTGGAGATGCTTTTAGATATTCCAAGAGGTCATGATGGCCGATGAGAAGGTTGGAGGGTACCCTGATATGTTCTAGTGGTCACTGAAGAGGTTTTAAGGGTCTGTTAAGATGTTCTAGTCATTTTAGATATTCTAGTCTACAACATCTTAGGGTTCCCGCTGGAATGTTGGAGGGAACCCAAAGATGTTGTAACGGTCCATTAGAAGGTTCTATGTTTTTTTAGAAGGATCTTTAGACATTTCATGAGGTTGTAGAGATAATTAACAAGGCTGTGTTCCTCGTGGTTGTAGGGAACTTGATGGGGTTCTAGTGGTCACTGAATTGGGTCTAGGGCACCTTTGAAATCCTCCTACCAACTCCTCAGAAACCCTTCTGTCACTGAAGTTTCTATGAAACAGTAGAGCTGATTTATTTTACAGAAACACAAAAACCAAAGACAGTGAAATTCTCCGACCCAGGAACACGAACAGCATGCTAATAATAATGATCAATACAATCAATACATCGGTCCTGTCTGATCATCTGGTTAGTGGATGATGTGGAGCCGTGTTTTTAGCGTGTCTTAGAATCTCATTAACACACAAACACACCTCTCTGCCAGACGGTTTCATGTTCTTCATCTCTAAACTTCAGGTTCTGATAAAATAAATGTTCTTTTAGAACGTTTGTTCCTCAATAAAACACTGAATTTTGACAGAGAACAAACATGAAGCTGCAGTTTGATGACGTCTAACGCAACATTTATGGTCCAGAAGATGAACATGAAGCTTTTTATTGTTTATTCGTAATAAAACCAGTCAGCAGCAGCAGGAACATTCGAGGTTCTCCTCATCATCGTCAGCAGGAACACTCGAGGTTCTCCCCATCATGGTGAGCAGCAGGAACACTCGAGGTTCTCCTCATCAGCAGCAGCAGGAACACTTGAGATTCTCCTCATCAGCAGCAGGAACATTCGAGGTTCTCCTCATTGTGGTCAGCAGCAGGAACACTCGAGGTTCTCCTCATCATCATCAGCAGCAGGAACACTCGAGGTTCTCCTCATCGTGGTCAGCAGCAGGAACACTCGAGGTTCTCCTCATCGTGGTCAGCAGCAGGAACACTCGAGGTTCTCCTCATCGTGGGTGTTAAAGTGCAGGTTGCTGAGTTTGGATGTGAACTCTGTGTTCTCTGGAAGTTTATTCATATCCAGAGAAAAGGCAGAATTCTAAGTCTATTGTTTCTGCACGGCTGCTTTCATGCACTGATCCGTCTTTCCTGGTTTCTGTGGGCTGGTCGAGCCTGGCTGGCCTCGTATTGACTCAGAGCCTCTACAGACACAGTCAGACAAATATTTGCTAAAAAGCTTTTCTTCCAAAATACATGGGAAGCTGTGGAGAGGCTGCAGAGACAGAGATGGAAGCAGAGGAAGCCTGAGATGGCAGAAAAACACAGAAACTAACCTACAGAAGGAATATTCTGCTGCGATGAGGAGGAAGATGAAGATCATCTGGTGCAGAAGACGTTAAAACACAGATTAGTGACTGAAGCTAATGATGGATGAAGGCTGAGGTGAACACTGAGACATCTCTAAATGTTAAAGAACCAAATGGAGGAAAATAAGATCTGCTTCCTGTTTTTACAGTCAGATAGCTCAGTCTAAGTCCAAACACAGCTTAAAAGATTACCAAAACCCTCAAAAACATGATGAGAACCAAACCAACAGCAGATTTCAGAGCAGCATTACTGACCTGAAGCTTCTCTTGATCAGCTAACAAAGGTTTTATGAACAGTAGCTGCAAATATGAGGTTTGGACACGGACAGGTTCACACAACACTTAAAATAATCCACAGGAATCGTTTCATGGACGTGTAGTTATCTATCTGTGAATCTCTAATGGTTTCCAACTCTGTGCCAGAGGACGTCAAACCAAGAACAGGTTGGCAGCAAAGATCCAACAAGGACCAACAACATAAACCAATAAAAAAGAAATTCTAAAGGATCACAAATAGATTTTAAATATTTGCAAAGATGCAAAATGACCAGAAAGAGATTAGAACAAATTAAAATAGATGTAAGATCAACACAAACTGATGAAAAACTACAAAGAAGACACACAAAATTAATCTAAACCCACCAAGAGCCTCAAAATGACCACAAAGATGCACAAAAACACCACAAAAAGACACAAACAGACAGAATCAGTTGACTCCAAACTAACTGATGTCAAAGAAGTCATCGATGTTTCTGCATTTAGCTCAAACCGATGGACAGGAAGTGGAGTTTAAAGTCTACAAGCAGCTGTTTGTTTATGTTCTCAGAAGCAGAAGAACCTCCAGGAACCTTCTGGGGTTCCTCACCATCGCCACTGTGGAGGTTCGTCAGAGATGTAGGATGTAAAATGGAAACCTCTTGATGTTTAGATACTTAGATGTTAGTTATCAGAGTCACTTGCACACAAACCTGTAGGATCCCGATGCGCTCCAATATATATTTTACTGAATGGATTTCAACAGATTCAGTTTAAATCAAACTAAAACCAGACAAGTCGGTTCCTTCAATCCCCTCAGAGTTCCTTGAGGTTCTCCAGATCTACAAGAACATCCCAGCTGAACCATCCTCTCCGAGTAGCAGCTGATAGTTTGAATGTTGGTTCAGGATTCATGTGTTCTGATGATCTGCAGGTAGAACCTCTCAGAGATCTGTGGAATGTTTAGTTTTAGTTTGGTTCCATCGTTCTTCAATCAGCTCATCGATTGGTTGAGGAGCAGCAACGATTTCAGTTAGTTTCCTTTGGTTCTCTACAGTTCTGTTAAACATCCCAGTAAAATGGTGACAACGTCTCTACGAACTACAGGGATCTGTTATTGAGACAGGAGAACATGCTGGGATGGATTCATGATTTCAGAAGTGATCAGAGGTTCTTCAGGTCCCTACAGACAGATTATACATGCAACGAAGTAATGAGAACGTCTCTATAAACTACAGGGATCTGCTGTTTCCTGTGATGGATTTATGGTTTCAGAGATTCTGTAGGTCATTATTTCCTCTAACGGTGTGTTTGAGGTCAGGAGAGCGTCAGGAGAACTTCAGGAGAACGTCTTTATCTCAGCCCCTGTCACTCATCATGTTCTTTAGAAGGACAACCGATGGAGGATAAACTAAAAGAAGAGGATCTCCTCTAATTCCCTTCACCCTCTCACTCCTAAATCTCCTCCTCTAAAAACTAAATCCTCTTAACTCGACTCCACCTCCTCATTGCCACAATCTAATTACCCACCTGGAGAGGAGAGGAGGAGGAGAGGATGGAGGAGAGGAAGGAGGAGGAGGAGAGGATGGAGGAGGAAGAGATGGAGGAGAGGATGGAGGAGGAGGAGAGGATGGAGGAGGAAGAGAGGATGGAGGAGGAAGAGATGGAGGAGAGGATGGAGGAAGAGAGGATAGAGGACGAGGAGACAAGAGGAGAGGATGGAGGAGGAGAGAGGAGGAGAGGATGGAGGAGGAGGAGAGGATGGAGGAGGAGGAGATGGAGGAGAGCATGGAGGAGGAGGAGAGGATGGAGGAGGAGAGGAGGAGGAGACAAGAGGAGAAGATGGAGGAGGAGGAGAGGATGGAGGAGGAGGAGAGGATGGAGGAGGAGAGGATGGAGGAGGAGGAGACAAGAGGAGAAGATGGAGGAGGAGGAGAGGATGGAGGAGGAGGAGATGGAGGAGAGGATGGAGGAGGAGGAGAGGAGGAGAGGATGGAGGAGAGGAAGGAGGAGGAGGAGAGGATGGAGGAGGAAGAGATGGAGGAGAGGATGGAGGAGGAGGAGAGGATGGAGGAGGAAGAGAGGATGGAGGAGGAAGAGATCGAGGAGAGGATGGAGGAAGAGAGGATAGAGGAGGAGGAGACAAGAGGAGAGGATGGAGGAGGAGAGAGGAGGAGAGGATGGAGGAGGAGGAGAGGATGGAGGAGGAGGAGATGGAGGAGAGCATGGAGGAGGAGGAGAGGATGGAGGAGGAGAGGAGGAGGAGACAAGAGGAGAAGATGGAGGAGGAGGAGAGGATGGAGGAGGAGGAGAGGATGGAGGAGGAGAGGATGGAGGAGGAGGAGACAAGAGGAGAAGATGGAGGAGGAGGAGAGGATGGAGGAGGAGGAGATGGAGGAGAGGATGGAGGAGGAGGAGAGGATGGAGGAGGAGAGGAGGAGGAGACAAGAGGAGAAGATGGAGGAGGAGGAGAGGATGGAGGAGGAGGAGAGGATGGAGGAGGAGAGGATGGAGGAGGAGGAGACAAGAGGAGAAGATGGAGGAGGAGGAGGAGAGGATGGAGGAGGAGGAGAGGATGGAGGAGGAGGAGATGGAGGAGAAGATGGAGGAGGAGGAGGAGAGGATGGAGGAGAGGATGAGGAGGAGGAGAGGATGGAGGAGGAAGAGATGGAGGAGAGGATGGAGGAGGAGAGGATAGAGGAGGAGGAGACAAGAGGAGAGGATGGAGGAGGAGGAGAGGATGGAGGAGGAGGAGAGGATGGAGGAGGAGGAGATGGAGGAGAGGATGGAGGAGGAGGAGAGGATGGAGGAGGAGAGGAGGAGGAGGAGGAGACAAGAGGAGAAGATGGAGGAGGAGGAGAGGATGGAGGAGGAGGAGACAAGAGGAGAAGATGGAGGAGGAGGAGGAGAGGATGGAGGAGGAGGAGAGGATGGAGGAGGAGGAGATGGAGGAGAGGATGGAGGAGGAGGAGATGGAGGAGAGGATGGAGGAGAGGATGGAGGAGGAGAGGAGGAGAAGGAGGAGACAAGAGGAGAAGTTGGAGGAGGAGGAGAGGATGGAGGAGGAGAGGATGGAGGAGGAGAGGATGGAGGAGGAGGAGACAAGAGGAGAAGATGGAGGAGGAGGAGGAGAGGATGGAGGAGAGGATGAGGAGGAGGAGAGGATGGAGGAGAGGAAGGAGGAGGAGGAGAGGATGGAGGAGAGGATGGAGGAGGAGGAGAGGAGGAGAGGATGGAGGAGGAGGAGAGGATGGAGGAGGAGGAGAGGATGGAGGAGAGGAAGGAGGAGGAGGAGAGGAGGAGAGGATTGAGGAGGAGGAGAGGAGGAGAGGATGGAGGAGGAGGAGAGGATGGAGGAGGAGGAGAGGATGAGGAGGAGGAGAGGATGGAGGAGAGAAAGGAGGAGGAGGAGAGGAGGAGAGGATGGAGGAGGAGGAGAGGATGGAGGATAGGAAGGAGGAGGAGGAGGAGAGGAGGAGAGGATGGAGGAGGAGGAGAGGAGGAGGAGGAGGAGAGGATGGAGGAGAGGATGGAGGAGGAGGAGAGGATGGAGGAGGAGGAGAGGATGGAGGAGAGGAAGGAGGAGGAGGAGAGGAGAGGATGGAGGAGGAGGAGAGGATGGAGGAGGAGGAGAGGATGAGGAGGAGGAGAGGATGGAGGAGAGAAAGGAGGAGGAGGAGAGGAGGAGAGGATGGAGGAGGAGGAGAGGATGGAGGATAGGAAGGAGGAGGAGGAGGAGAGGAGGAGAGGATGGAGGAGGAGGAGAGGAGGAGGAGGAGGAGAGGATGGAGAAGAGGATGGAGGAGGAGGAGAGGATGGAGGAGGAGGAGAGGATGGAGGAGAGGAAGGAGGAGGAGGAGAGGAGGAGAGGATGGAGGAGGAGGAGAGGATGGAGGAGGAGGAGAGGATGAGGAGGAGGAGAGGATGGAGGAGAGAAAGGAGGAGGAGGAGAGGAGGAGAGGATGGAGGAGGAGGAGAGGATGGAGGAGAGAAAGGAGGAGGAGGAGAGGAGGAGAGGATGGAGGAGGAGGAGAGGATGGAGGAGGAGGAGAGGATGAGGAGGAGGAGAGGATGGAGGAGAAGAAGGTGGAGGAGGAGAGGAGGAGAGGATGGAGGAGGAGGAGAGGATGGAGGAGGAGGAGAGGAGGAGAGGATGGAGGAGGAGGAGAGGAGGAGAGGATGGAGGAGGAGGAGAGGAGGAGAGGATGGAGGAGGAGGAGAGGATGAGGAGGAGGAGAGGATGGAGGAGAAGAAGGTGGAGGAGGAGAGGAGGAGAGGATGGAGGAGGAGGAGAGGATGGAGGAGGAGGAGAGGAGGAGAGGATGGAGGAGGAGGAGAGGAGGAGAGGATGGAGGAGGAGGAGAGGAGGAGAGGATGGAGGAGGAGGAGGAGGAGAGGAGGAGAGGATGGAGGAGGAGGAGAGGAGGAGAGGATGGAGGAGGAGGAGAGGAGGAGAGGATGGAGGAGGAGGAGAGGAGGAGAGGATGGAGGAGGAGGAGGAGGAGAGGAGGAGAGGATGGAGGAGGAGGAGAGGATGGAGGAGGAGAGGATGGAGGAGGAGGAGAGGAGGAGAGGATGGAGGAGGAGGAGGAGGAGAGGAGGAGAGGATGGAGGAGGAGGAGAGGATGGAGGAGGAGGAGAGGATGGAGGAGGACAGGATGGAGGAGGAGGAGACAAGAGGAGAAGATGGAGGAGGAGGAGAGGATGGAGGAGGAGGAGAGGAGGAGAGGATGGAGGAGGTTGTTCCTGTGGATCTGTTCTTCACTGTCAAACACTTCATAATAAAACAGAAAAGCTGAAATCTGCTGATATCAGAGTCGAAACCAAGCAGAGTTCTGGTTCTGAAACCAGAAAGAAGTTGTTCTTTTCTTTTTTTTTGTCTTTTCATAAAACCCATAAATAATCCGTGATCAGCAGCAGAGCTTTGGCCAGATCAAACTGACCAGAAGCTGGAATCAGAAACTTTCTGATCAATGACGATGAGTCTGTGAATCTAATCAGATGTTTGGTGTTAAAAACCACCAGAACTAACCCTAACCTCAGACAGGAACCAGAGCAAGACAGAAGAAGAGAAATAATAAATAAAAACAAACAAGAAGGTAAAAAAAAAATGAAAGAAACCAAACAACAGAAAGTGCTGATGTCGTCTCCATTAAGTCTCCTACTGGTTAGAAGAACAGAAATGGAGAAATGTTTTCTATATCTAACCTGGTTTCAGTCATTACAAGAACCTCATCTGTCTGTTCTCAGTGAAAATAGACTAAACTGTCTGCAGACCTTCAGCCTCTAGGTTTATATTCCACCTCAGAAGCTCTGGTAGATGTTTCTGCATATAGATGGTGTATTTTCATGAATGTAGCTGAAGAAATGTCGCCTTTCTTCCCATATTTACATCATTTATTCTGCACAGACAAAGTTTGAACAAATTGAAAAATTTAAAGAATCTTCCACTATAGAAGGTCTGCTTTAAAGAGGTGGTTTTAAATTTTTCCTAAAGCAGTTAATAAGGAGAAGTTAGAACGTTGTTCTGAATAAGTTCTGACATGAAGAACATTTCAGTCACATGACTCATCAGATATTCTACTAAAAGAATCATCCTGAAAATATCTCTGCATTTTTCTAGAAGGTTCCTCCTGAAATCCATGTCCATGAACACCGTGAGAGAATGTTCTGGTCCAGGTTTGGTTAGTTAGAGTTAGTTAGTGCTAATTAGTATTAATTACGGTTAGTTAGAGTTTCATATTGTTTCCTTGTCTGAAAAAATCCAAAAATTCTGCAAAAAAATTCCCCAAATGTCTGAAAATTCGCAAAATCTTCAGGAAGAAAATTTTCCGTTAAAAGTTTTATTTTTTAAAGATCCCCCAAATTTGACAAGAAAATTCTTCTTCTTTTCAAAAAATGAGTAAAAATCTTCCAAAAAAAATCCTAAAAATATCTAAAGTGATTCCATATATATCAGTAAAACTTGTAATATTTTTAACATTTCTTTTTTTCCACCAAATAACGTTCAAAGATTTCCCAAAAATGTTGAAAATATGGACATCAGAAGTTTCACTGTGAAAATAGACTTTTTCCCCCACATTTTCAAACTTTAAAACGAATCAATTTGACCCACAGGACGACACGAGGGTTAAGCAGAGCCTCCATCTGGCTGCAGGCAGAACATCTAGAACATCTAGATAGAACATCTAGAACATCCAGGATCCTCCTAACCCGAACCTTAAACCCTGCAGAATGTTCAGTAGGAGGTGTTACTCTGGATATTTCTGCAGGTTAACTTGTAAGAACTGCAACAGAAATCAAACTCCAGAGCTGCTTATCAGCTCATAACGCTACAGACTGTTGTGTATTTTGGTCTCCAGCTTCTTTCTGGATCATCAGAACCGAACCTGATAGCAGCTGGAGTGAAGGAAACAAAAGGAGCTGAACACAAAATGACACGACGACAGCACAAGAAAAAGAATCTAAAATGAGAAATCTGTAAAAGGAGGAAGCTGAAAACAAAGAGGAGCAGAGAGGAAGGAGAAGACAAGGACGAAGCGAAGTGAGGAAGAGGAGAGAGAGTTTCTGCTGCTGCTCTGTGAATCAGTGGATATTTCAATCAATTACCATTAATTAGAAATCTCTGATTAATTCTATTTGTTCATTAAGTCAATTAAAACCACAAGCACTCGTTATCGCACAACGAGCCTAATGAATTCCTGTCGACGGTTTGTTCCCACATATTCCCCGTGCTGCCGCTAATACGCCTAAAGCTACTGAACTTTTCCTCTCTTTCATTCCTTCTATCTGTCTAATTGAATCCTAGCGATGTCGACTTCCTGCTGAGGATTCTCCAAGAGCACCTTGACTTCCTGTAGCAGCACAATCCTTCTCTCCGTTCACAGCTTCGTCCTCCAAACCCAAGGATAGAGATTCCCTGACCGATCTGAAGCTCCGAGGAACCGGACCGGCAGCTCCTGGAGGACTTTACACCTCAGAATCAGGTCTGGCTGCCAGGAAAATATCAGAACAGGAAGTTAAAGGACTGAAACAAGCAGCAGCAGAACAACAGGAGGGATGTTGGAGTCGTCCTGATGACGGAGAAACCAGACGAAGAAGATATCTACCCAGGAAGTCAATGTGTTTTAAACAGATATCTGAGAGAGTCACAATCTCAATTACACAAGAACCATGATGGCATAGTTGCACGAGAGGACATAGCTTTGCTCTACCTATTTTTAGGAACACTGTTGCAGGATGGAATCGACAAAAACAAGACACACAGCGCCAAAAATGAAACACAAAATGACAAAAAACAAGACAGAAAAAGACAAAAACAAGACAGAAAAAGACAAAAACAAACAACAAAAACTAGACACAAAATGACAAAAAACAAGATAGAAAATGACGAAAACACGACAGAAAACGACAGAAAGAAGACAAAAAAGACAGAAAATGACAAAAACAAAACAACAAAAACTAGACACAAAATGACAAAAAACAAGATAGAAAATGACGAAAACACGACAGAAAACGACAGAAAGAAAACACAAAATGACAAAAACAAGACAGAAAAAGACAAAAAAGACAGAAAATGACAAAAACAAAACAACAAAAACTAGACAAAATGACAAAAACAAGACATAAAATGCCAAAAATGAGACACAAAACAACAAAATCAAGACATAAAACATCAGAAATGAGACACAAAATGACAGAAACGAGAGACAAGATGACAAAAAAGAGTCACAAAACAACAAAATCAAGACACAAAACGACAAAAACGAAGCAAAACGACAAAAACGAGACATAAAATGTCAAAAATGAGACACAAAACGACAAAATCAAGACAAAAAAATGACAAAATCAAGACACAAATCGACAAAAACACGACACGATGACAGAAATGAGACACAAAATGACAACAACATTATTGGATGTAAAATGTCCTCCAGTTCTGGAATGAGCCTCCTACTGGTAGAAAGATGTTCTGGTTGAACTCTAAACGCCTCATATCACGGTTCCAGTGAATGGAACATATAGAATGAATGAAGCTCCTGAGCTCCTTTCAGATGAAGGAAATGTTCTAATTGGAGAACGTTGTGATGGTTCTCTGGTTCCAGCTGGTTCCAACATGTTCCCTCTGGTTTCTGAAGCGTCTCCATCAGGATAAATAGAGTCTTCTCATTTCAGTGAACTTCCTCTGGATCTGCAGGGATGACGTCCTGCATATCACTTTATCACATTTCTCTAAACGGGTCGCAGCACAGTAAGGAATGAAACTCGACGCCATACTTCCTCTGACCCAGAATCCATCTGTTTCCAGCTCGGGCTTTTTAACAACTCGTAGAAACGGCTCTGAGAGACGGCAGGATTCATTAAAGGCTTTTAGAGCAATCCACTGGAAATGGAAGCAGACAATAAAGAAAGACGCACCTCTCCCACTCACTTACCGCTGGGTTTGTGACATTTATGACAAAACCTGGCAACCCACATGCATTAAAATATCAATTTAACACTCTGATGGAGGCAGAGCTGCTCTCCTCAGCCAGGTGTTTGGGTTTCTGATGAGGTCACAGGTCATGTGATGCTCGCCTCAGATTCAGGAATGGTGGTGAGAACAGAAGAATGAGGAGGAAGTGATTGTTTTCCTGTGAAAATGGTTGAAAAGGTCTCATAATGAATGAGCAGGTATTATCCCACTCATTCATGAAGGAGTCTTTGTACAGAGGCCAGTATACTCCTGTACGATGTTTAAACGGCATGACTCTAAAATAAGCTGAGAACAGCAGAATATTCTCAGTCCTGGACCTATGGACTGGGTCTATTATGTCTGCATCATGGCTCCACATGGAAAAGAACTGAACAGTGAAATTTCTGATCTTTGAAATTGCTCAAAATGACGTTAGATTTGTACAAGACTCCAAACTTTTCCAGATTTACTTAAAATGTGTCCAAACCGACTCAAAATTTTTCAAAAGCCACTGACACTTTGTTCAAAAAAAGTAAAAATTACTCAAAATGACACGACATGGAAAAGAACTGAACAGAGGAAGAGACAAATCTGACTGAGAGACTCGACAAAGATGGAAAAAGATCCAGGAAGATCAGTGAGAAACTAAAAACCAGCAAAGCACAGAGTCAGCAGTAATCAGGAGGTATAGAAGGAGTCATAGTACCACTAATCGGGAGGTATAGAAGGAGTCATAGTACCACTAATCAGGAGGTCTAGAAGGAGTCATAGTAGCAGTAATCCGGAGGTCTAGAAGGAGTCATAATACCACTAATCAGGAGATCTAGAAGGAGTCATAGTACCACTAATCAGGAGATCTAGAAGGAGTCATAGTACCACTAATCAGGAGATCTAGAAGGAGTCATAGTACCACTAATCAGGAGGTCTAGAAGGAGTCATAATACCATTAATCAGGAGGTATAGAAGGAGTCATAATACCACTAATCAGGAAGTATAGAAAGAGTCACAGTACCACTAATCAGGAGGTCTAGAAGGAGTCACAGGACCACTAATCAGAGGTATAGAAGGAGTCATAGTACCACTAATCAGGAGATCTAGATGGAGTCATAGGACCACTAATCAGGAGGTCTAGAAGGAGTCATAGTACCACTAATCAGGATGCATAGTAGGAGTCATAGTACCACTAATCAGGAGATCTAGAAGGAGTCATAGTACCACTAATAAGGAGGTATAGAAGGAGTCATAGTACCACTAATCAGGAAGTATAGAAAGAGTCACAGTACCACTAATCAGGAGGTCTAGAAGGAGTCACAGTACCACTAATCAGAGGTATTGAAGGAGTCATAGTACCACTAATCAGGAGATCTAGAAGGAGTCATAGTACCACTAATCAGGAGGTATAGAAGGAGTCATAGTACCACTAATCAGGAGATCTCGAAGGAGTCATAGTACCACTAATCAGGAGGTATAGAAGGAGTCATAGTACCACTAATCAGGAGATCTAGAAGGAGTCATAGTACCACTAATCAGGAGGTCTAGAAGGAGTCATAATACCATTAATCAGGAGGTATAGAAGGAGTCATAATACCACTAATCAGGAAGTATAGAAAGAGTCACAGTACCACTAATCAGGAGGTCTAGAAGGAGTCACAGTACCACTAATCAGGATGCATAGTAGGAGTCATAGTACCACTAATCAGGAGATCTAGAAGGAGTCATAGTACCACTAATCAGGAAGTATAGAAGGAGTCATAGTACCACTAATCAGGAAGTATAGAAAGAGTCACAGTACCACTAATCAGGAGGTCTAGAAGGAGTCACAGTACCACTAATCAGAGGTATTGAACGAGTCATAGTACCACTAATCAGGAGATCTAGAAGGAGTCATAGTACCACTAATCAGGAGGTCTAGAAGGAGTCATAGTACCACTAATCAGGAGGTCTAGAAGGAGTCACAGTACCACTAATCAGGAGGTCTAGAAGGAGTCACAGTACTACTAATCAGGAGGTCTAGAAGGAGTCATAGTACCACTAATCAGGAGGTGTAATAAAGAGTTAAAATTGTCCAAATGACTTCACATGTCAGAAATTACTCAAACTTTGTCCAACATTTCCTATTATTTGTCTTAAATGATTCAGAACTCATGCGAAATGATTCAAAACAGGTCTAAAAAGACTCAAAGCTCCCTAAAGAAGTGAAAAATTGCCAAGAATCACTCAAAGTTTATCTGAAATGACTCAATGACAACCATGACTTTGTTGGAAGGATGTTCCTCATGTTCAGGCTGAAGGTTTTCCAGACGTAGTGGAACCATCAGTGTGACAACAGCAGAGTTTGAAATTGATCTGAACATCAGAATAAATAAACTAAGACAGAGTAAACCTGCAGATGAAATGTTTGATTGGAGGAAGAATCATCCTGAGGAGCTCAGAGCTCCAGCCTGCTGACATCACCAGCCTTATTGATTATCCTAACTTATTACTGGAGTCCTTTCGACACGCCGCCACGTTTTAGGATGAAAGCTTTACTCTTAAAATATTCAGCGGCGGTAAACAAATGGAGGATATATGAAGTCTTTGTGAGTGAAAGCATTTATTGTTCTCACTAATGCAGTCGAGCGAACGCGCCGCCGAGACTTAAATCGCTTCTATCAATAAAAACCAATCTGCTGGTGTCTGTCTGCGTTCCTCTGGATATTCATCTTTCTCTCATCCATCTTTCTCCCGCTTTTGTTTCTGCATCTCACTTTACAGCCTCTTTCTGTCCTGTTTTTCCTCTGATCCATCCTTTGTTCGCCTCCACTCCTCTGTCCTGCTCCACTAAATGAGAAGGTCCATCTTCCATCTTTCTCCTTGCTGTCTTTACCAGGTTTCCATCATGGAGGTCTCAGATGAAATAGGTTAGTCAGTGTCAGTCAGACTGGAACCAGGAAACATGTTGTTGGAGAATTTCCATCATCTGTAGAGAAGAAATCAGTAAAATCTGCCTCATCTGTTATTAAACATGAAGACAACATGAAGCAGCTTCAAACCAACCACCAACATCTAGACCTCTATGAACATCTAGACCTCTATGAACATCTAGACCTGTCTGAACATCTAGATCTCTATGAACTCCAGGTTCTGGTTCCTACCAATGAGTCCACATCAACATTTAGTCTAAATATCTAAAAACTGGAACCTTGTCTCTTCATACTGACCAAACATCAGATTCTACTGATGTTAGAGCCACAACAGTTGGAGAAATGTGGACCAAAGACTGTATTTTAGTAGAAATATGGATCCATCCATAGATAAACACTTACAGGAACTTTATGGAGACACTAGATCAGCCTGGATTCAGACCAAACACAATGACAACAAATAGAACTGTTTAAAAGGTATTTCAGAGGTGAAAGTGTTCAAAAGTTCGAATCTGAATCTGACATGTGGCAAGACAATGTTCTAGGTTTTTGTTATTTTGACCTGAAATCTGTCTATAGTATCCCAAATTTTAGCCAGAACTACTCAAAATGTGTCCATGTCCAAATGACTTTAAACTTGTCCAAGAATGACTAAAAGTTGTACAAAATGCCAAAATAAATACTTTGTGGCCCCTAAAAATGGAAAGAAAGTGGAAAATGTTCCATCCAGGCTGGTCTAGTGTCTCCATAAAGTTCCTGTCAGTGTCTATCTATGGATGGATCCATGTTTCTACTAAAATACAGTTTTTAGTCCACATTTCTCCAACTGTTGAGGCTCTGACATCAGTAGTCTGAAAGTTTGACCAGACAAGGTTCCAGTTATTACATATTTAGACTTGAGTTTTGTCCAAAAGAAGACACAGATTGCCCAAAATAGCTAAAAACCTCAAAAATGTCATGAAACGTGTCAAAAAAGACTCCAAATTGTCCAAAATCACTTGAAAACTATTAAAAATGACTCAAATTTGCCAATAGGTCTTGAAACAAGTCCAAAATGACTCTAAAGGTGTCCAAAATAAGATGAAGTTGGTTAAACATGATTCAAAATTGTCAAAAAAATAACACAAATCAATCATTCTTGCTCCTTGAAAATGGACATTTGGTGGTATAGTGTCTCCATAAAGTTCCTGTAAGTGTCTATCTATGGATGGATCCATGTTTCTACTAAAATACAGTCTTTAGTCCACATTTCTCCAACTGTTGAGGCTCTAAAATCAGTAGAATCTGATGTTTGGTCAGTATGAAGAGACAAGGTTCCAGTTTTTAGATGTTTAGATGAAACCTGACCAATATTCCTTATTCTTGTCCAGAATGTGTTGAAAGTTTCCCTGAATGAGTCCGTTTAAGATAAGATAGATAAGTCCTTTATTTCTCCCCAGGCCAAGGGAAATTCATATTGTTACAGCAGCTTATGTAGCAATAGACGTAGTAATAGAAATAAAATAATAATCGAATAGTAGTAATAATATTTACAACATGTACAGGGATGAGAAATGACGATGAAATAGTGCAGTAGTGACACATTGTATGACAATGCAATATAAAGTGGCTTGAAAAAATAAGCTTAAAAAGTGCAAAGATGCAGCAGTGCAAGAATGTCTGTGCAAATTTTATGATTTAAGATGATATGATATGAGTCCAGTTTATGTTAACATCAGCCACTGATGCTGATGTTGTAAAGTCTTATAGCAGATGGGATGAAGGACCTGTGATAGCGCTCTTTCTTGCAGGGTGGATGTCTCAGTCTGCTGCTGAAGGAGCTGCTTAAAGACCCCACAGTGTCATGCAGTGGGTGAGAGGGATTGTCCATGATGGATGTGAGCTTTGACAACATCCTCCTCTCACCCACCTCCTCTATGGAGTCCAGGGAACAGTCCAGGACAGAACCTCCTCCTGACCTTCTGTTTAGTCTCTTTCTGTCCCTTTCAGTGCTCCCTGCTCCCCAGCAGACCACTGCATAGAAAATAGCAGACGCTACCACAGAGTCGTAGAATGTCCTGAGCAGAGTCCTGCACACTCCAAAGGACCTCAGTCTCCTCAGCAGGTGGAGACCACTTTGGTCCTTCTTGTACAAAGGATCCACATGAACATCCATGATATCAGAGAGATGTTCCACCAGCTGCTACCAGAAACGACCGGCTTAGTTCAGAACATTTCCTTCATCTCCAGCTGAGAGGTTGACTGGGTTTAACCCTCCTGTTGTCTTCATTTACGGACACCAAAAAATATTGTTTCCTTTACTGAAAAAAATCCAAAAATCAGCAAAAAATTTCCCCAAAATTTCTGAAAATTTGCAAAACTTCAGGAAGAAAATTCCAATAATTCCTTAAAAATTTCGCTTAAAAGTATAACTTTTTTTTTTAAATCCCCCAAATTTGGCAAGAAAATATTTTCAAAAAATGAGTGAAGATCTTCCAAAAAAATCCTAAAAATATCTAATAATAATATAATAATAATAAATTTTATTTATAAAGCGCTTTTCCAAAAGCTCAAAGACGCTGTACATAAAATACAATAAGATAAAACAAAACAGTTAATTAAAATCAGTAGATAGTAAAACAAGTTCAAGATAAAATACAGTGTCACTTAAGGAAAGCAGATCTAAAAAGGTGAGTCTTTAAAAGGGATTTAAATGTGGTGAGGTTGGTGCAGTCACGGAGGGCATGGGGGAGTGAGTTCCAGAGTGTGGGGGCGGCAATGGCGAAGGCTCTGTCCCCCCAATGTCGCCGGCTGGTCCTGTGCGGGATGGAAAGGAGGTTTGTGTGGGAGGAACGGAGATTCCTGGGGGGGGTGTAGGGGAGGAGCAAATCGGTAAGGTAAGAGGGGGCAAGATTATGGATGGACTTGAAGGTGAGGAGAAGCAGTTTGTACTGGATGCGGTGTGAAATGGGGAGCCAATGGAGGTTCTGCAGGACGGGGGTGATATGGTCGTGAGAACAGGTTTGGGTGAGGAGTCGGGCAGCAGAGTTTTGAATGAGTTGAAGTTTATTGAGAACTTTGGAGGTGGAGCCGAAGAGAATGCTATTGCAGTAGTCAAGGCGGGAAGTGACGAAGGCATGAATAAAATAAAAATATCTAAAGTGATTCCATATATATCGGTAAAACTTTTAATGTTTTCTTTAAGAACATTCACATAAAAATCAACCAAAGTCCAGTGAAATTCACTGATTTTGGTTGATTTTTTGTGAATGTCCTTAAGAAATATTTTTTTACATTTTTTTCCACCAAAAAATGTTCAAAGATTTCCCAAAAATGTTGAAAATGTGGACATCAGAAGTTTCACTGTGAAAATATATTTTTTCCCACATTTTCAAACTTTAAAACGGGTCAGTTTGACCTGCAGGACGACACGAGGGTTAAAGCAGGAAGCTGCTCAGTGTGGGTGGAATAAAGCAGAAAAACAGAATAAATAGCAGCTGATCCTAACAGAATGGACTCTGGTTCTTCTTCTCAGTTTGTTAGCAGATTAAACTTTAATTGTCTTCTCCTCCATCGTTCCTCTTTCCTCTCTCCTGGTAGCTCTTTCTTCTTTTCTTTCTTCTCATCTTTCTTCTTCTTTGCTGTTTCCTGCCATTTCTCCTCTTGTTTTTTCTGCTTCTGTCTGCCGTCCTTTAGCTGATGAAAGAGCCGAGTGTTTTCTTCTCCTCCCGACCACATGAAGATGAAAGTCTCGTGTGTTTGTTGCCGTCGTTGCCATGGCAACGCCTCACCCGTTTGTTCGCCTTCAACCCCTAACGAGCAACTCTTAACGAGAAAACACCTCTTCAGAACACACATATCAACACGGACAGACGGCGGTAATCAAAGCGGCATCAGGAGGCGAGTCAGAGCTCCTTTAATATGCTCCTCATCACAGAGTTCTCTATAGATAGTAGGTATTGATCCTGTAGATAGTAGATATACCAGACATTGATCCTATAGACACCACACATTGATCTATAGATAGTAGATATACCAGATATTGATCTTATAAATAGGAGATAGATCAGATATTGATCCTGTAGACATCAGATCGATCAGGTATTGAGTAATTCTGGACAGATATCAAGCTATTGTGGATAGTATAGAAAGTTTCAGGACATTTTGAGTCCTTTTGAATGAAGCGAAGTTTCCAGACATTCCTGAAAGGTTTTAAGCTATTTGTCACAATGTTTATCTTCTTTTGGGAAAATCTGGAAAGATTTTGGAAAAGATTTCAGATATTTTGGACAAATATAAATACTTTTGGACGGGTTTTGAGTCAAAATCAGTATTAACTGGAACCTTGTCTTGCCAACATTTTCCGAAACAGAATAAAAGCTGAAATGAAACAGGTTTTGCTGCTGGTTTGGTCCTCCGTCTCTGTAAACTGGACTTTCCTATGAAGGAGGACATGAGAAAATACATTTATTTAATGTGAAATTTCCCAGAAAACATCACTGATAAAGCAGTTTAGATGTAAAGGAACTTCATCTTGTTCAGTCTGGCTTGATTAATTCTAATATTTATAATAATTCTGTTGTTGGTGGCTGTTCGTTGACTGATTGCTGGTAGAACAGAGTCTTGTTCTGTGTTTGAGGTGAGGCAGGTGATTGGACAAAGCACCTGGAGGGTCAGAGATCTGTGGGAAGGCTGTGAAATGTGAGAACGCTGCAGGAGGAAGCAGAGCTGAGATCAGAACCGAAGGAGGGATGGAGGAAGGTGAGGAGGAGGCCAAAGATCAGGACGGAGGTCTGACGAGAGACGAGGGTGAGACTCAGTGGGGGAGGAAGGTTCATCTACTGGGGACAGCAGGGGAGGAAGACGGACCAATAAATAGAGAAGAGAGGGAACTGGACACAGAATACACCAACAGACAGAAGAACCAACATATAAACACACCAAGAACCAGCATATAAACACACCAAGAACCAACATATAAACACAACAAGAACCAACACATAATCACACCAAGAACCAACATATAATCACACCAAGAACCAACATATAATCACACCAAGAACCAACATATAAACACAACAAGAACCACCATATAAACACAACAAGAACCAACATATAAACACAACAAGAACCAACATATAAACACACAAAGAACCAACATATAAACACACCAAGAACCAGCATATAAACACAACAAGAACCAACATATATACACACCAAGAACCAACATATAAACACACCAAGAACCAGCATATAAACACAACAAGAACCAACATATAAACACACCAAGAACCAACATATAAACACACCAAGAACCAGCATATAAACACAACAAGAACCAACATATAAACACACCAAGAACCACCATATAAACACACCAAGAACCAACATATAAACACACCAAGAACCAGCATATAAACACAACAAGAACCAACATATAAACACAACAAGAACCACCATATAAACACAACAAGAACCAACATATAAACACAACAAGAACCACCATATAATCACACCAAGAACCAACATATGAACACACCAAGAACCAACATATAAACACAACAAGAACCAACATATAAACACACCAAGAACCAACATATAAACACAACAAGAACCAACATATAAACACAACAAGAACCACCATATGAACACAACAAGAACCAACATATAAACACAACAAGAACCAACATATAAACACAACAAGAACCACCATATAAACACACCAAGAACCAACATATAAACACACCAAGAACCAACATATGAACACAAGAACCACCATATAATCACACCAAGAACCAACATATAAACACAACAAGAACCAACATATAAACACAACAAGAACCACCATATAATCACACCAAGAACCAACATATAAACACACCAAGAACCAACATATAAACACACCAAGAACCAACACATAATCACACCAAGAACCAACATGTAAACACAACAAGAACCAACATATAAACACAACAAGAACCAACATATAAACACAACAAGAACCAACATATAAACACAACAAGAACCAACATACAAACACAAGAACCAACATATAAACACACCAAGAACCAACATATAAACACACCAAGAACCAGCATATAAACACAACAAGAACCAACATATAAACACAACAAGAACCACCATATAAACACAACAAGAACCAACATATAAACACAACAAGAACCACCATATGAACACAACAAGAACCAACATATAAACACAACAAGAACCAACATATAAACACACCAAGAACCAACATATAAACACACCAAGAACCAGCATATAAACACAACAAGAACCAACATATAAACACACCAAGAACCACCATATAAACACACCAAGAACCAACATATAAACACACCAAGAACCAGCATATAAACACAACAAGAACCAACATATAAACACAACAAGAACCAACATATAAACACAACAAGAACCACCATATAATCACACCAAGAACCAACATATAAACACACCAAGAACCAACATATAAACACAACAAGAACCACCATATAATCACACCAAGAACCAACATATAAACACACCAAGAACCAACATATAAACACACCAAGAACCAACACATAATCACACCAAGAACCAACATGTAAACACAACAAGAACCAACATATAAACACAACAAGAACCAACATATAAACACAACAAGAACCAACATATAAACACAACAAGAACCAACATACAAACACAAGAACCAACATATAAACACACCAAGAACCAACATATAAACACACCAAGAACCAGCATATAAACACAACAAGAACCAACATATAAACACAACAAGAACGACCATATAAACACAACAAGAACCAACATATAAACACAACAAGAACCACCATATGAACACAACAAGAACCAACATATGAACACAACAAGAACCAACATATAAACACACCAAGAACCAACATATAAACACACCAAGAACCAGCATATAAACACAACAAGAACCAACATATAAACACACCAAGAACCACCATATAAACACACCAAGAACCAACATATAAACACACCAAGAACCAACATATAAACACAACAAGAACCACCATATAATCACACCAAGAACCAACATATAAACACACCAAGAACCAACATATAAACACACCAAGAACCAACACATAATCACACCAAGAACCAACATGTAAACACAACAAGAACCAACATATAAACACAACAAGAACCAACATATAAACACAACAAGAACCAACATATAAACACAACAAGAACCAACATACAAACACAAGAACCAACATATAAACACACCAAGAACCAACATATAAACACACCAAGAACCAGCATATAAACACAACAAGAACCAACATATAAACACAACAAGAACCACCATATAAACACAACAAGAACCAACATATAAACACAACAAGAACCACCATATGAACACAACAAGAACCAACATATAAACACAACAAGAACCAACATATAAACACAACAAGAACCACCATATAATCACACCAAGAACCAGCATATAAACACAACAAGAACCAACATATAAACACACCAAGAACCAACATATAAACACACCAAGAACCAGCATATAAACACAACAAGAACCAACATATAAACACACCAAGAACCAACATATAAACACACCAAGAACCAGCATATAAACACAACAAGAACCAACATATAAACACACCAAGAACCACCATATAAACACACCAAGAACCAACATATAAACACACCAAGAACCAGCATATAAACACAACAAGAACCAACATATAAACACAACAAGAACCACCATATAAACACAACAAGAACCAACATATAAACACAACAAGAACCACCATATAATCACACCAAGAACCAACATATAAACACACCAAGAACCAACATATAAACACAACAAGAACCAACATATAAACACACCAAGAACCAACATATAAACACAACAAGAACCAACATATAAACACAACAAGAACCACCATATGAACACAACAAGAACCAACATATAAACACAACAAGAACCAACATATAAACACAACAAGAACCACCATATAAACACACCAAGAACAACATATAAACACACCAAGAACCAACATATGAACACAAGAACCACCATATAATCACACCCAAGAACCAACATATAAACACAACAAGAACCAACATATAAACACAACAAGAACCACCATATACATATAAACACAACAAGAACCAACATATAAACACAACAAGAACCACCATATAAACACAACAAGAACCAACATATAAACACAACAAGAACCACCATATAATCACACCAAGAACCAACATATAAACACACCAAGAACCAACATATAAACACAACAAGAACCAACATATAAACACACCAAGAACCAACATATAAACACAACAAGAACCAACATATAAACACAACAAGAACCACCATATGAACACAACAAGAACCAACATATAAACACAACAAGAACCAACATATAAACACAACAAGAACCACCATATAAACACACCAAGAACAACATATAAACACACCAAGAACCAACATATGAACACAAGAACCACCATATAATCACACCAAGAACCAACATATAAACACAACAAGAACCAACATATAAACACAACAAGAACCACCATATAATCACACCAAGAACCAACATATAAACACACCAAGAACCAACATATAAACACACCAAGAACCAACACATAATCACACCAAGAACCAACATGTAAACACAACAAGAACCAACATATAAACACAACAACAACCAACATATAAACACAACAAGAACCAACATATAAACACAACAAGAACCAACATACAAACACAAGAACCAACATATAAACACACCAAGAACCAACATATAAACACACCAAGAACCAGCATATAAACACAACAAGAACCAACATATAAACACAACAAGAACCACCATATAAACACAACAAGAACCAACATATAAACACAACAAGAACCACCATATGAACACAACAAGAACCAACATATAAACACAACAAGAACCAACATATAAACACACCAAGAACCAACATATAAACACACCAAGAACCAGCATATAAACACAACAAGAACCAACATATAAACACACCAAGAACCACCATATAAACACACCAAGAACCAACATATAAACACACCAAGAACCAGCATATAAACACAACAAGAACCAACATATAAACACAACAAGAACCACCATATAAACACAACAAGAACCAACATATAAACACAACAAGAACCACCATATAATCACACCAAGAACCAACATATAAACACACCAAGAACCAACATATAAACACAACAAGAACCACCATATAATCACACCAAGAACCAACATATAAACACAACAAGAACCAACATATAAACACACCAAGAACCAACACATAATCACACCAAGAACCAACATGTAAACACAACAAGAACCAACATATAAACACAAGAACCAACATATAAACACAACAAGAACCAACATATAAACACAACAAGAACCAACATACAAACACAAGAACCAACATATAAACACACCAAGAACCAACATATAAACACACCAAGAACCAGCATATAAACACAACAAGAACCAACATATAAACACAACAAGAACCACCATATAAACACAACAAGAACCAACATATAAACACAACAAGAACCACCATATGAACACAACAAGAACCAACATATAAACACAACAAGAACCAACATATAAACACAACAAGAACCACCATATAATCACACCAAGAACCAACATATAAACACACCAAGAACCAACATATAAACACAACAAGAACCAACATATGAACACAACAAGAACCACCATATAATCACACCAAGAACCAACATATAAACACAACAAGAACCAACATATAAACACAACAAGAACCACCATATAATCACACCAAGAACCAACATATAAACACACCAAGAACCAACATATAAACACACCAAGAACCAACACATAATCACACCAAGAACCAACATGTAAACACAACAAGAACCAACATATAAACACAACAAGAACCAACATATAAACACAACAAGAACCAACATATAAACACAACAAGAACCAACATACAAACACAAGAACCAACATATAAACACAACAAGAACCACCATATAATCACACCAAGAACCAACATATAAACACACCAAGAACCAACATATAAACACACCAAGAACCAACACATAATCACACCAAGAACCAACATATTAACACAACAAGAACCAACATATAAACACAACAAGAACCAACATATAAACACAACAAGAACCAACATACAAACACAAGAACCAACATATAAACACAACAAGAACCAACATATAAACACACCAAGAACCAACATATAAACACAACAAGAACCAACATATAAACACAACGAGAACCAACATATAAACACACCAAGAACCAACACATAAACACAACAAGAACCAACATATAAACACACCAAGAACCAACATATAAACACAACAAAAACCAACATATAAACACAACAAGAACCAACATATAAACACAACGAGAACCAACATATAAACACACCAAGAACCAACACATAATCACACCAAGAACCAACATATAAACACACCAAGAACCAACACATAATCACACCAAGAACCAACATATAAACACAACAAGAACCAACATATAAACACACCAAGAACCAACACATAATCACACCAAGAACCAACATATAAACACACCAAGAACCAACATATAAACACACCAAGAACCAGCATATAAACACAACAAGAACATATGTATGCTTTTATGTATTGAAATGATACAAAAATAAGAAGTGAGTTTGTTTGCTGACTAGAAGGGGGCAGTGTGGTGTCAGAAGGTGGTGCTGTGGCTGCATCAGCTGCAATAAACAAAGTAGAAGAAGATGGAAACCAGACCAGCTAACCTCAAAGAACAGAAACAGAAGCAGTTAAAATGATGTTCTGAAACTACAGTTCTGGAACAAATATGCTCAAGATGAGGATATATTGAGAATCTTCAGAGATCTGCATCATTATGACGGGACTAAAGAGAGTTTTCAGTCTAGAGAAAATACAGACGGTAAACGTGTTCATGTTGAATTTCACCTCCAGGAGTTTCTGGACTTCCTGTTTTCCTTCACTGGATGAAATAAATTCAGAAATTTAAAAAAAACAAAAACTGGAAACTCCGAAAAAATCAAGATGAGAACTAAAGGAACATGTTTAGAACATGTGTTTGTTCTTGTATGTTCAGCTGAGTATGTCTGAAACATGACGGTTCATGTGTGTGTTTTACAGTGTGTGTTTGTGTTATTTTGTATCATCTATGTTGTCTATTGTGTGTTATATTGTATATTTATTGTGCTATATTGTGTGTTGTTGTGTTGTATTGTGTGTAGTGTGTGTGCTGGGTGCTGACCCCTGCTGTGTCTCATAGGTGAGTACAGTAATGAGCTGAAGAGCAGAAATCGAAGCAGAATCAGACGACTGATCTTTTCTCTCTTTGTGGCGTCTAAATGATTCCTATCAATATTTCCAATCTGAGCAGCTCTGCCTCTTTCTGCCACCAATCAATGGCTTCCCGCTGACAGAGTCTGAGATAAACTCTGTTTCTGCTCACTTTCATCATTTAGTTCTCATGAATAATCACTGATTCTCCACCTGAACCACGTCCACCTGGTGTCAGAACCAAGACGTCTACCACAGGAACACTTTATGGATCATTCCAGAACTGGAGGACATCTGGGATCCAAGACGTTTGAAAATCAACCTTTTCTTTAAACTGTTGGGAGATGCTACCAACAAAAAGAAAACACAAAATGACAAAAACAATATACATACATATATATGTGTGTGTGTGTGTGTGTGTGTGTGTGTGTGTGTGTGTGTGTGTGTGTATATATATATACACTGATATAAAACACTAGTATACCTGAGAATTATAGATATGAGAGAGTTAAATATAGACAACCTAAATAAATATGGTATTATAACATATTAATATCTAATATAAACTCGATAATTTTAGTCTTTATGGACATTAATCGACTCATTCAGAACTAAATTTGAGACTAAAATCCAGATAATAAACCTCCAGATGCAGGAATTCTCTGGACTGATTCTGAACCAGATTTCATTTTTTTGTTTGTTTGTTTGTTAGTTAAATAAACCTAAACAACCTAAACGATGATGTAATAAAAAGTGTTTGTGAGTGTTTGTGGAACTTTTTGTGCATCTGAACTCCTGTTGTCGTCGTTATATTTGCTGTATCTGTAAGTCGTTTATCCCAGCAGGCAGCGGCACGTATATACTCTTATATGCATGGATCAGCGTGTGTGTGTGTGCCACTGTGTGTGTGTGTGTTGTGCGTCTCTGTGTGTCTGTCAGTCACGCGGCAGGGCTAGGCTAATCAGCGCAGCTAGCTGCTCTCTGATTAATTTCCTGTTAGCGTCATGCAGCTTCTCAGGCTAACTGCTGATTCCTCCATACATCAGATACACAACAGACACAAACAGACACACAACTGATTCCTCCATACATCAGATACACAACGAGACGCTTCCATCGGCCTCGTTAACACACTCAGACACACACAGGTTTGTCTAATATTCAGTGTTCAGACTGTGATACATGGATGGATGTAAACTGATCTGGAGTCAGTTTTTACCAGAACTCAAACACTGATTCTAGATCAGTTTAAATCCATCCAGCTGAGGACCAGAATAACCTGAAAATTGTCCAAAATGACTCAAAAATTCTCCAAACTGATGAGAAACTTTCTGGTTTCTATCAGCTGAGATCTCCACAGGATGAAGAACGATCCAACCTGAGATCTACTGACAGTATCTGAGTTCCTGACCTTCACCCGTCCACCTCCAGGGCCTCCATCCTGGATGTTCTATCACAGCTCTAACAGCTGCTCTACCTGTCCTGGTCCTACCTTGAAGCTGAGCAGCTGCTCTGATTGGTCCTTGTCCTGGAGGCAGGAGTTGAAGATGAGCAGCTCGGTGTCCCTCAGCCAGGCCTTCAGCTCCTTGATCCTGGTCTCCAGCTGCTCCAGCAGAGAGTTGGTCAGAGGAGACAGAGCAGAACGAGGGTTCTCCACGGAACCTCCCTGGCCTCCAGACGGCAGGAAGTTCCTGTTAGAACAGGGGTTCTGCTGGGAGGAACCAGGCCCAGAACGCTCCGACAGGATCTCCTGGAAGGACAGAAGACGCAACAGATGTTCACCATCAGATGTTTACCATGGAGAGCAGCAGATGTTCTCCATGGAGAGCAGCAGATGTTCTCCATGGAGAGCAGCAGATGTTCTCCATGGAGAGCAGCAGATGTTCTCCATGGACAGCAGCAGGTCGATCAATAGAACATTAATCATCAGCTGGAGGAGCCGATCGATAGCAGGAGGACGTGATGTCAGTCTGAGTGATGTCACTGGACACGATGTCATAATAACCACAGCGATGACATCATTACGGCTCAGCTCTGGTTCAGTTTGACCACAGACTCGACTCAGTAAAATATTATATTATATCCAGGAAACAGCTGCTTTTGCTTCTGCTTCCAACAATAAAATCACTTTAAGGCTCGTTGTTGTCGCTTTGTGTGTCGTTTTTGTTGTTTTCTGTCTCGTTCTTGTTCTTTTCTGTCTTGTTTTTGTTGTTTTCTCTCTTGTTGTTGTCGCTTTGTGTCTCATTGTTGTCGTTTTCTGTCTTGTTGTTGTCGTTTTGTGTCTGGTGTTACTACTCCAGTTCCTTATCCCTGATAACATCACAGAGAGGTTATGGAGTGGAGGAAAAGAGCTGAAAAATGTCCACACAATGGATGTTTTTCATTCTTCTGTTGCTGTTCTGTGTAATATTCTTCTTTTTCAGTTATTAAAATGTTCAAAATCTGTTATAAAATGAAAAATAAACATGATTCAAACATGAAATCCTTCTAGTGTTGCCAACAATATAAAACAAACAATAATACTAAAGATTACTCTGAACCAAAATGACAGTAATGCTGTAAAAACACACTGCTTCTTATTAATGACCCACTGATGGAGGAGTTTATCTGAGGGTTCAGAATGTGGATGGAGCTTCAGTTTAATGTGGAACCAGACTGTCTTCCCCACTGAACTGTTGAATCAGAGTTAAAGTGTCCAGACGTGGCTTCATGCAGATTGAGCTGGTTTTGTAGCTGTTTTTTAGCTGCAGTTTTTAGCTGCTTTTAGCTGCTCTTTGTTTTCCTGTGCTCAGGCTCTCTGTGGGGGATCCTGCAGCTCATTTCCATCTCTATGAGTTTGGACTAAAGCTGTGAGCGTCGCCTCTCGTCTTCCCTGAACTCTGGCAGGTAAAAAGGTCCACTTTAGGACCCCTGAGCTGAAATGTGCTGTTAGCTTTGTGCTGGGAGTCATTATGAAGGCAGACAGATGTAATTTAACACAACGTTTTACACAAACAGCTTCTCTCTAAAAATATACGTTTTGTGTCCTCTGCAGGCGGTTTGATGAACAGAATCACTGGAAGAATCTGATGATCCTCTGAGTCCATCAGCGGTTCTCATCTTCATTCTCACATTATGCTCATTTTGTTGTTTCTGACTTTAGAACAGCGTTACTTTATAACGACAACACCCTCAAGAGAGATGGTTTTAAACCATGTGACACAAAACGACAAAAAATTGACACGAAACAACAAAAACGAGACACCAAACGACAAAAGCTAGACACAAAACGACAAAAATGAGGCATAAAACGACAAAAAACGAGATGCAAAATGACAAAAACTAGACAAAACAACAAAATTAATGCCAAAACGACAAATACAGTAACGCTATTCTCAGGTTTCGTTCTTTCATAAATTTTTTCACGTTTCCAGCCACATTCTGATGTTTGTGTCATAAATCTGTTTCTTCATCGTTTATTTTATTGACCTTCAGTCATTTCTGATGCTTCAGGACTGGTTGCCGTGGAAACACAGAAGACGAAGGAGAAGCTTCGAACGTTTAAGAACGATTTAAAGACGTTTTAATAATAATAAATTTTATTTATAAAGCGCTTTTCCAAAAACTCAAAGACGCTGTACATAAAATACAATAAGATAAAACAAAACTGTTAACTAAAATCAGTAGATAGTAAAACAAGTTCAAGATAAAATACAGAATCACTTAAAGAAAGCAGATCTAAAAAGGTGAGTCTTTAAAAGGGATTTAAATGTGGTGAGGTTGGTGCAGTCACGGAGGGCATGGGGGAGGGAGTTCCAGAGTGTGGGGGCGGCAATGGCGAAGGCTCTGTCCCCCCAATGTCGCCGGCTGGTCCTGTGCGGGATGGAAAGGAGGTTTGTGTGGGAGGAACGGAGATTCCTGGGGGGGGTGTAGGGGAGGAGCAAATCGGTAAGGTAAGAGGGGGCAAGATTATGGATGGACTTGAAGGTGAGGAGAAGCAGTTTGTACTGGATGCGGTGTGAAATGGGGAGCCAATGGAGGTTCTGCAGGACGGGGGTGATATGGTCGTGAGAACAGGTTCGGGTGAGGAGTCGGGCAGCAGAGTTTTGAATGAGTTGAAGTTTATTGAGAACTTTGGAGGTGGAGCCGAAGAGAATGCTATTGCAGTAGTCAAGGCGGGAAGTGACGAAGGCATGAATGAGGGTTTCAGCGGCTGAGAAGGAGAGGAAGGGGCGGAGACGGGCGATGTTGCGGAGATGGAAATAGGCAGTTTTGGTGATCTGATTAATGTGGGGTTCAAAAGTGAGGTTGCTGTCAAATATCACACCGAGGTTGCGGATGTGAGCAGAAGGAGATAGGGTGGTGTTATCAATGGTAATGGGGGAGTGGGGAAATGGTGTGAGTGATTTAGGTCCAATAAAGATGAGATCAGTCTTGTCGCAGTTTAGCAGAAGAAAATTTTTCCTCATCCAGGATTTAATGTCGGCCAGGCAGCTGGAGAGAGAGGGGAGGGTGGTGGTGGCGGTGGTGTTGGTGGAGATGTAGAGTTGGATATCGTCGGCGTAACAATGGAAGTGTAGGTTGTGGCGGCGGATGATGTTGCCGAGGGGGAGGAGGTACAGGATAAAGAGGAGGGGGCCAAGGACTGATCCTTGAGGGACACCATGGGACAGGGGGGCGGTGGCGGATGTGCAGTTGTTGACCTTGATGAATTGTTGTCGATTTGTGAGATATGATGTGAACCAGGTGAGGGCGGTGCCGGTGATGTTAATGGAGGATTGAAGGCGGGACAGGAGGATGGAGTGATTGATTGTGTCAAATGCTGCAGAGAGGTCGAGAAGAATGAGGATGGTGACTTGTCCAGAGTCTGAGGAGAGGAGGAGATCATTGGTGACCTTGAGGAGAGCAGTTTCAGTGCTGTGATGAGAGCGGAATCCGGATTGAAAGGTTTCATACAGGTTGTTGGAGGTGAGATGAGTTTTCAACTGGGCAGCGACGACACGTTCTAATGTTTTGGATAAGAAGGGGAGGTTGGAGATGGGCCGGAAGTTGTGAGGGGAGGTTGGATCCAAACCAGGTTTTTTGAGGATGGGGGAGACAGAGGCGAGCTTGAGGGGTGAGGGGACACAGCCAGTACTGAGGGAAGTGTTGATGATGTTAGAGATGAGGGGGGAGATAACAGGGAGGCAGTTTTTGAGGAGGTCAGTGGGGATGGGGTCCAGGCAGGATGTGGAGTTTTTAGTTCCAGTGATGAATTTGGGCAGGTCCAGGGGGGAAACGGGCGAGAAGTGGGCCAGGGGGGGAAAGTTCAGAGGGTTTGGTGGAGGAGAGGGGGGATCAAGTGAGGTGGGAGAGGTGACAAGGCTGTTGTGGATGGAGATGATTTTGTTATGGAAAAAAGAGAGGAATAGGTTGCACTTGTCGGTGGTGAACGAGTTTGAGACGGTGTCCGGGGGGGCAAGGAGTTTATTGACAGTTGAGAAGAGGGACTTGGGGTTGTTGGAGCTGGTATTGACCAGGTCAGAGTAGAAAGTGGACCGTGCAGATTTCAGGGCGTCTTTGTATTGTTGGAGGAAGTCGGAGTAGGCTTGGCGGTGAACTGTCAGGTTTGTTTTCTTGACAAGACGTTCCAGCTGTCGTTTATGGGCTTTCATGAGGTGGAGTTCGGGGGTGTACCATGGAGCAGAGTGGGAGAAAGTGACTAATTTGGATTTGAGGGGAGCAAGCTGATCAAGACAGGAAGAGAGAGTATGATTGTAGTGGTTGATGAGGTCAGTGGGGTTATTGATTGATGGGGGAGGGGAGATGGACAATGCAGTGGTCAGTGAGGCGGAGAATACAGAGGGGGAGAGTGATCTAGTGTTTCTAAAAAAGATTGTCCGTTTTTCCTTGGGCAGTGGGGTGGGGAGGCTGATGTCCATAGTTATTGCTAGGTGGTCAGAGATGGAGAGATGACAGCTGGAGATATTTAGGACTGTAAGACCAGAGGAGCAAACCAGATCGAGGATGTGTCCATGGTTGTGGGTGGGGAAATTGACATGCTGGGTGAGGTTGAGTGATTGTAGGAGGTCTAGGAAGTCAGAGGCAGATTTACTGTGAAGGTTGTCCATGTGAAAGTTGAAGTCACCAAGGATGAGGACTGACGGAGATGTAGCTAATAGCTGGGTGGCAAAGTGGGAAAAGTCAGGGAGAAATGAGGGGTTTGGTTTAGGTGGGCGGTAAATGATAGCAGTGACCATTGGGGTGGGACCGGGTAATTTAAAAACAAGGTGTTCAAAGGAGGGGGAGGCAGGGATGGAAAGTGGGATGGTTGTGAAGACCTGTTTGTGGATGACTGCGATGCCGCCTCCTCGACCTTCTGGGCGGGGTGAGTTGGGGTACGTGTATCCGGAGGGAGTGGCTTGGTTGAGTGGGTAGAAGTCCAGTGGTTTGTGCCATGTTTCGGTTAGACAGAGGAAGTCCAGTTTATTGTCCAGGATGAATAATTGTAGAATGGGGCCTTTGCTGGTGACGGAGCGGGTGTTGAAGAGGGCAAAGTTCAGGTGAAGTGTGGATGTGTGATTAGGGGAGGGCTTCTGGGGACAAGGCTGTGAGGTCCGTGGAAGTGGGCGAAGGTTAGCAAAGTGGCACTTTCTGAGGGTGGGCTGCCGAGGTGGTCTGAAGCTGATGATGGTGGGGATTTGGCAGCTTGTTGAATTCTGGTAGAGCGGGGGTGACGGGCAGGGGGAGCCAGAGGGGGGAGGCAGTGGGTGTGCTGGAGGGGAAGATGGGGGGAGTTCCAGGTGGGGACAGAGGGGGGGCGCTGTAGCTGGGAGGCGGTTCAGTGGAGCGTGAAGAAGAGATGGATGTAAACACTGGCATTAGTCAGTCTGAAGTGTGGACGGTGTATTGGATATTTGAGACTAAATGTGATCTGCCGGACCTGTTTGGATGAATGCCATCACTGTTAAAATATTCTGGCCTGTTCCAGAAACAGTTAAAATTGTCAATAAAGTTAATTCTGCTGGCACGGCAGAACGAGCTAATCCAGGTGTTCAGGCTGAGCAGTCTGCTGAAGCGCTCAGAATTGTTGTTCACCATTGGTAGGGGCCCGCTAATAAAAATAGACTTTCCGCAGTCTTTCAGTAAGTCCGTCAGATTTTGAAAATCACGTTTTGTCTGCTCAGACTGGGGGCGCGCTGTGTCGTTGCAGCCGACGAGAAGGATAATGCGGTGTACAGAGGAGGGGAGTGAGCGGAGAACGGAAGGAATTTTAACAGCGATATCTGCAGCTGTAGCACCGGGGAATGACAGTGTGATAGCGTTAAAGAACCTGATGCTTCTCATGATACTGTCGCCAATGATGAGCGTAGTGGGGGCGAAGAGTGGGGCAAGTGGTGGACGGGAGGTTGTGAACTTACGGGAGAGGTGGAGTGGAGGGCTTCCAGCTGAGGTTGCGTCGGGGCTGGTGTGCAGTGGAGCCGCCGCGGGTGCCAGCTGTCCCTGTGGCTCGGTGTCGGTAAGGGGGGAGGTGATGGTGGAGCGATGGAAACGCAGCGATGAGGAGTCTACAAACTCGCGTTGTAGACAGCTGCTATGATGGTCCAAATCTTTGCCGACGGACCCGGCGGAGTGGCGGCGAACCGCGTCCCGCAGCAGACGTCGTCGGGAGGTTGCGGAGGATATCCGGGTTTGGGACCGCTGGGTTTGTTGCTCTCCGGAGGAGGACCGAGTGCTGCCGGTCGCCCGCGGAGGGGAGACCCTGCAGGTGGAGCCAGGCTGAGCCCGGGGGCCACCGCACGTTTGCGCGGAGGTGGTCTTTGCGCCGGCGTCCAGCGGCGACCGGGAGGTAGCCGCCCCCGATGAGGAGGCCGGCCGATCCGCAGCGTTGGACGTCGGGGGGTCCAGAGCCTTTGGCGGTCCGTCGGCTGTTCGGATGGGAGCCGTAGGGGCTCCGGCAGCTGGCAGGTTGGAGGAAAAGGAGGCGTCGCCGCCGATCAGCGTCGCCGCCGGGTTGGCGGGCCGGGGCTTGGCCGGTAGGGACAGAGCCGCAAAGCTGATGAGATTTGGTCGGGCCGGGGAGACGGTGTGGTCATTGCAGCTGCTTCTGCCACGAATGACAACCTCGGACCAGGATGGATGTCGGTTTGGAGTTGAGCAGGACGAGGGCCGAGGGCTGACGGGGACCCACGGGAGGGTGTCGTGGAGGGAGGACTGGACTGAAGCGAGGTAGCGGGACTGCTTGCAGGCGACGTTCATGTAGGAGGTGAGTATATCTGATTTGATTTTTAGCTCCTCAGTTAGACGACGGATGTCTGCCTTCAGGCGGATGATGATTGTGTTGGCTGCATCTAGTTCAGAGGTGTGGGGGGCGGACAAGGAAGTGGTGTCCGGTGGAGAGTCCCTGGCTGTGTCCGCCATGTCCCTGGCTTCCGAAAGAACTAAACAGTGAACTAGGTTTGTTTCTGTGGTGCTATATTTTAGTGTTTTTAGCTTTTCTCTTGAAATCAGCCTCATCATGAAGAATCTCTGAATAATAATAATATTAATGAAGAACTACAGCAAGTCTGTGCTGATGATCAGACTGAAGTTTAGAGGAAAACAAACAGAGAAATGTGAGAATGGAAAGATAAAAGGGCTAATTGTAAAGAGCAGAAACAAAGAGAAGGACGGAGCTTTTAGAGAGTGGATGGAACTGATCCTGGACCTGTTTATTCACCAACAGCTTCAATAAAACAAAGAAGCTGTTTGTTTCTGACCAATCAGAGGCTTTTACAGCGTTGGTGTCAAAGTTTCTACTAATGTTCATCAGCTGGATTCATTCAAACGTTTCACTGAGAAAACCTTTAATGCTGTTCTACTCATCAGGATGTGGAGATTTCATATCCATCTGAAAATAACACACTGTCTGTCCAATAAAAAAGTCATTCAACAAAAATTAGACAAAACAACAAAAATAAGACAAAACAGTAAAAATATGACACAAAATGAAAACAAGACACGAAACAACAAAAACAAGACACACTGACAAACGTGAGACACAAAACAACAAAAACTAGACAGGAAATGACATAAACAAGACACGAAACGACAAAAATTAGACAGGAAATGACAAAAACAAGACACAAAAAGACAAAATACGAGACACGAAACGACAAAAACAAGACACAAAATGACAAAAACAAGACACAAAACGACAAAAATGAGACATGAAACGACAAAAATAAGACAAAACAATAAAAATTAGACACAAAACAACAAAAATGAGAAACAAAACGACAAAAACAACACAAAACGACAAAAATGAGAGACGAAACAACAAAACAAAACACAAAACGACAAAAACAAGACACAAAACAACAAAAACAAGACAAAACAACAAAATTGCGACACAAAACAAAAAAAATGAGGAACAAAAGAACAAAAATTAGACACAAGACAACAAAAACGAGACACAAAATGACAAAAACGAGACACAAAATGACAAAAACGAGACACAAAACACAGATAATATTAATAATATTTCTCTGGACCTCCTTTAGCTCTGAGAACATTTCCTGTGGCATCCTTTCTACAATCTTCTTCAGTGTCTCAGCATCTATTCATGTCCAGAGATGCAATAATGTTGTACCAAGATCTTCTACTGATGATGGGAGAGTTGGACCAAAGTCTTCTCCAGAACATCCCAGAGGTTCTCAGTGGTTCTGAGGTCTGGACTCTGTGGAGGACAATCCATCTCATGCTCCCTGATGCACTCATTCTCAATGTGACCCCATGAATCCTCATCGTCATCTAGGAACATGAAGAAAACCTCCACTGATGGAAAGACCTGGTCCTTCAGTATCTTCAGGTATCAACTGACCTCATTCTTTGGGAACATAACGTTGGTGGACCTGAACAACCCCAGATCACAACCCTAACCTCCACTAGCCATGATGAGGACATCACTTCATCTGCTTCTCTTCTTACCCTGATGGACCAATCTGATGGTTTATCCTCGACTCCTCTGGACTCTATACCTACCATCAGGCATGGAGGTGGCAGTATCATTATAATATCAATTTAACTGACTCAAGTCTGAGTCAGAAAGACCACAAATGGAGCAGAACGGCATCAATTCTGGTGCCGTTCTGCTCCATTTGTGGTCTTTCCGACTTGGTTCTTCAGGTTCTTGATGGGTCTAAGTCAGGACTTTGGGGAGACCAGTCTAGAACCTTCATTCCAGCCTGATGGAACCATTTCTTTTCCATGTCCGATGTGTGTTTGGGTTCATTGTCCGGTTGAAACATCAGCCTTGTGCTGATGGTTTTAGGTTCTCCTGAAGAACGTGGAGGTAATCCTCCTTCTTCATTATTCTATTTACTTTGTGTAAAGCGTCAGTTCCACAGAGCATGATACTGCCACCACCATGCTTGGTGGTAGGTTTGGTGTTCTTGGGGTGAAAAAAGTACAAGACCTGCCTAAGACAGTCTGAAACCAGTCCTCAAAAAGTCTTAAACCAGGACCAGAATCAAACCTAAACTACTCCTAGAAAAGTCTACAACATTGTAGAACCAGTCCTGAACCAGTCCTAAACCAGTCCTCAGAAAGTCTAAAACCAGGACCAGAATCAAACCAAAACCAGTCCAAAAACATTCAGAACCAGTCAGAATCCAGTCTGAAACCAATCCTAAAACAGTCAAAAACCAACACAAAGTTGTTACCAAATCCAAACCTAAACTACTGCCCCCATCCCTCTGGAACAGGGTAGATCTGGACTCATCAGACCACATGACCTCCAGAATCCAATCTTTATGCTCCACAGCAAACTGAAGCCCTTTTTTCTGATCATCCACTGATCAGTGGTTTTCTTGGAGCTACAGCTGTTTAGTCCCAGTCCTTTGAGTTCCCTTCATGTGGAAATGTTCTTCCTTTCACAAACAAATAGCCATGAGTTCTACTGGTGGTTTCCTACGATCATCTAAGAGTTCCTGGAGATGATGGTTCTCCACTATCCTTCAGGTTCTAATGATGAGTTGGACGGTTCCTAACCTGATTTTAGTCGTTTCATCTCCTCAGTTGTTTTCTTTGCTTGATGCAGGCCAATAATTTGACCCTTCTGAGCCAGATTAACATCCTTCCATGACCACAGGATATGTCTTCCTACATGGTTGTTTAGAAATGAGAATCAGCTTGAGCTAAAGAAGATGTTTCATCACTGCAGTAGTTATCCAGCGGAAGGATCTTACCTGTTTGCTAGTTAAATCCAGGTGGAGACTGTTTTTTGGACAGTGTATGTGTGTTAGTTACCTGTAGCTGGTTCCAGGTGTGTGTTAGTTACCTGTAGCTGGTTCCAGGTGTGTGTTCGTTACCTGTAGCTGGTTCCAGGTGTGTGTCAAGTTGTGGATCCTGCAGTGAAAGGTACTGGGCAGGTGTGTTGAGCTCCTCTTCAGGGACTCGGCTCGGCCTAGCAGGCTGCTCTTCCTCCCCTCCATCATCATCAGCTCAGTGTAGGAGCTCTGTGGACGGAACAAACTATCAGTCTGCTGGTACTGGGTGTACTGGGTGTACTGGGTTTACTGGTACTGGGTTTACAACTTGTTGTCAGTTGTTTTTTGGACATTAAGTTATGAAGTTCAAAATGGAACCCAAAACCCCCACAAAGTGGTTCTTTAAGGAACATTTTTGTGAACTCCAAAGGTTCCTCTCTGAGTTCAGGTTCAGACTCTGGTTTAGAAGAATCAGACAGTAAAGCATCTTTTTTATTTGTAGTTTCACCAGGATGCCCTGTAGCTGATGACGGTGAGGAGGTCGGGCCGGTGGACGGGTCGGTGGATGGGTTGGTAGACGGGTGGACGGGTCGGTGGATGGTTGGTAGACGGGTGGACGGGTCGGTGGATGGGTTGGTGGACGGGTCGGTGGACGGGTCAGTGGATGGGTGGATGGGTCGGTGGATGGGTGGACGGGTCGGTGGATGGGTGGACGGGTCGGTGGATGGGTCGGTGGATGGGTTGGTAGACGGGTGGACGGGTTGGTGGATGGGTGGACGGGTTGGTGGATGGATCGGTGGATGGGTTGGTAGACGGGTGGACGGGTCGGTGGATGGGTGGACGGGTTGGTGGATGGGTGGACGGGTTGGTGGACAGGTCGGTGGATGGGTGGACGGGTTGGTGGATGGGTGGACGGGTTGGTGGACAGGTCGGTGGATGGGTGGACGGGTTGGTGGATGGGTGGACGGGTTGGTGGACAGGTCGGTGGATGGGTGGACGGGTCGGTGGATGGGTTGGTAGATGGGTGGACGGGTCGGTCGTGTTACTTTTTAAAGTTTTTTCATCTTTAAACACAAATCTCTAAATATGATGAGATAACGTGATAAAAGTTAATTCACGGGTAATTTGAATTATATTTGCATAAATTAATATGAAAGGGTCGGTGAATGGGTCGGTGGATGGGTCAGTGGACAGGTGGACGGATGGGTTGGTAGACGGGTGGACGGGTCGGTGAATGGGTCGGTGGATGGGTGGACGGGTCGGTGGATGGGTGGACGGGTCGGTGGATGGGTGGACGGGTTGGTGGACAGGTCGGTGGATGGGTGGACGGGTTGGTGGATGGGTGGACGGGTTGGTGGACAGGTCGGTGGATGGGTGGACGGGTCGGTGGATGGGTGGACGGGTCGGTGGATGGGTTGGTAGATGGGTGGACGGGTCGGTCGTGTTACTTTTTAAAGTTTTTTCATCTTTAAACACAAATCTCTAAATATGATGAGATAACGTGATAAAAGTTAATTCACGGGTAATTTGAATTATATTTGCATAAATTAATATGAACGGGTCGGTGAATGGGTCGGTGGACAGGTCAGTGGACAGGTGGACGGATGGGTTGGTAGACGGGTGGACGGGTCGGTGAATGGGTCGGTGGATGGGTGGACGGGTCGGTGGATGGGTGGACGGGTCGGTGGATGGGTGGACGGGTTGGTGGACAGGTCGGTGGATGGGTGGACGGGTTGGTGGATGGGTGGACGGGTTGGTGGACAGGTCGGTGGATGGGTGGACGGGTCGGTGGATGGGTTGGTAGATGGGTGGACGGGTCGGTCGTGTTACTTTTTAAAGTTTTTTCATCTTTAAACACAAATCTCTAAATATGATGAGATAACGTGATAAAAGTTAATTCACGGGTAATTTGAATTATATTTGCATAAATTAATATGAACGGGTCGGTGAATGGGTCGGTAGATGGGTCAGTGGACGGGTGGACGGATGGGTTGGTAGACGGGTGGACGGGTCGGTGAATGGGTCGGTGGACGGGTGGATGGGTCAGTGGACGGGTCGGTGGATGGGTTGGTAGACGGGTTGACGGGTCGGTGAATGGGTCGGTGGATGAGTGGACGGGTTGGTGGATGGGTTGGTCGTGTTACTTTTTAAAGTTTTTTCATCTTTAAACCCAAATCTCTAAATATGATGAGATAACATGATAAAAGTTCATTCACGGGTAATTTGAATTATATTTGCATAAATTAATATGAATTTCCACATCAGCAGATAATGAGATTTTCTGTTTTTAAACGAGTAGAGCTTTTATTTCAGGGAGCATCATGCTGCCTACTTTATGTGTTTTATTCAACATGGGAATATTCACAGTTAATGTAATATTAGGTTGTTTTATTTCCATTTCCAGCCCTGAAATCTAAACATCTGAAGCATGATGAACATTTTAATATTATTACAATATTATAATATTTTATTTTATGGTTCTGTTTAGGTAACTTGGTTAAAATAAAAGAAAGACTCAATATTAAACAGTGCACCAATTTCTACTTATTTTCTGGATTAGACAACCTAATTTATCTTCTATTTAAGCCTGTCTGAGTGGAGCTCCTGTCAATGTCTCTAAATATCGATCATTTGACAGCAGGAGACTCTGAAGCTGTAAAATCCTCCAGTAAAAACTCCACTCAGATGGAAGCCTGACAGGATCTGAAGCTGGAGAGTCATATTTTCCTGTGGTCTTTGAACCAGCAGCAGATCTTTGACTCTTATTGTTGCAGCTCAGCTCCTGATGAGGCGTTTGAGCGTCGCAGGAGTTTTCTCACTCGCTGCTTTGACCACTTTAAAGGGAAAACCCGTCGCAGCTCTGCAGCGCCGCAGTCGCAGGAATCAAACGGCGCAGCGGCACTTGACGGCAGACAGCCGAGCGCTTCATGGACGGTTTGAAAGAAACGCTGCGTTTTGTAGCACCAAGAGCTGCTGAGCGCCTGAATCTCTGAGCTCTGCGGTCGGGGAGCTGACGGTTTCTATTCCAGAACCTGAAATTCACTTTTTAACACACTGTAGGAAAATTTCCACCTTTAGAATCACAGCTCAGCTGCAGATGGAGATACCAGCATTTACTGTCCGTGGACTAACCCTCCTGTTGTCCCAAAAAATATTGTTTCCTTGTCTGAAAAAAATCCGAAAATTCTGCCAAAATGATTCCCAAATTTCTGAAAATTTACAAAACCTTCAGGAAGAAAATTCCAATACTTCCTTAAAAGTTTCCCTTAAAAGTTTTATTTTAAAAAATCCTCCAAATGTGGCAAGAAAATTCTTGTAAATATTTTCAAAAAATTTGTAAAAATCTTCCAAAAAATCCTAAAAATATCTAAAGTGATTCCATATATATCAGTAAAACTTCTAATATTTTCTTAAAGAACATTCACATAAAAATCAACCAAAATCCAGTGAAATTCCCTTGATTTTGGTTGATTTTTATGTGTGTTCTTTAAGAAACATTTTTTAACATTTCTCTTTTTTCCACCAAAAAATGTTCACAGATTTCCCAAAAATGTTGAAAATGTGGACATCAGAAGTTTCACTGTGAAAATATATTTTTTTCCACATTTTCAAACTTTAAAAGGGGTCAATTTGACCTGCAGGACGACACGAGGATTAAAACCCGATTAACAGACGGGTTGAGAGGTTCTGCTGGTTCTTCTATCAACCCTGAACCCTCTGAGGCTGAATCTACTGATCATCTCTAATCACTAAAACATCTCAGTTATTTAGATCCTCTAAAAATTCCAGATTTATTTTAGCCTGTAGATCAGGAGAGTCCAACTCATCTTAGTCCAGGTTCCACATCCAGTCCACTCTGATCTCCAGTGGACCGGACCAGTAAACCACAGCATAATAACCTATAAAGAACCACAACTCCTTCAGCAACATTCAGCCTCAGTTTATCATTTCCACATTACTTTACTGGAGGATCAAAACCACTAAAGTCTGACAAAAAAGACAGAAAACAACAAAAACGAGACAAAATATTACAAGAAAGAGACGCAAAATGACAAAAACAAGACACAAAACGGCCTTTTATCTTCTTTCGTCCTTCACTCGCTCCGTCTTTCTTCCTCTTACTGTAACGCTCCTCCACTCGTATTTACTTCATTCCTCTGTCTTCTCTCCATCACTCTGCTCTTTCTTCCCTCCTTTCACTTGTTAGCGTAACTCTCCTCCGCTGCTTCATTTCCCTCCTCCTCCTCCTCTCTTTTCTCTTTCTCCTCTTTTCATTTTCTGCATCGATAGCTACTTGATTCTACTTTTTCCTTGTCGTTTATCATTACCGCTCGGCCCCATTTGAATATGTAAATGTCTCTTCTCTGACTGTGTGTGTTACAGTGAGTATGTGTGTGTTGCGTGTGCGTGTGTCATGCGTGTGTGTATGTGTGTGTTTTTGCTGCGCTGTCATCAGAGAGGCGGCGACCATTCTTCAACGTCGAGGCTTCTGATGGAGATGCTATCGCTCGGCGCTTCATGGCCATCCATCCCCTTCACTTAGCTAATAGCCGCAGCGCGAGAACGAGGGATCGACAGCAGAAAAATAGACGAGTGGAAGGTAAATATGTCGGCGTCGCACTCTTCTAACAGTCAGGAAATTATACGATTTATTCGCTGATGGCAAATATTGATTCAAAAAGGGGACGGGGGAGGCGGCGGGGGAGGAGGGGGAGGTTTGTTTTGTTGTTGTTGTTGTTGTTTGTGTGAAGGATGCAACTGATCCAAAGTCAAAGAAAAGAGGAGGAGAGGGGAGAACGGAGATAGACATGTCGATTAAAATGCATGAGATCCCAACTTTGTGATAAGTGCTGAGGAAGGATGTTGGAGGGGGAGGAAGGGTGAGGGGGGGAGGATGGGATGCATGGATGGATAGCTGTGATGTATTCATGCCTCCAGTCAATCTCCATGCAAGGATGGACTGAGATACTGAGGCCCAAGGACGGAGACACAAAGACAGATACAAAGACAGACACACAGAGAGACACAAAGAGAGACTGAACAAGGAAGGACAAATAACAGAGAGGCTGACACCACATCCACAACAACTCCCGTTAACACCGGAACGACTTCCGTTAACACCGGAACAACACCCGTTAACACCGGACCAACACCCGTTAACACCGGAACAACACCCGTTAACACCGGAACAACACCCGTTAACACCAGACCGACTCTCCTGAACCTGGAGAGTCTACAGTCAGTCGGAGGACGGAGCTTCAGCTGTCTGGATTTATTCCATTAAGGAAACTGGAGCTCATCTTTCTACTCCACTGGAACTACAGCAGTCAGCAGCTTCTCTTTATTCTGAAACTTTAGTCTCTTATCTAACTTATTCTGTAGTGTAGAATGGTCTGATTACGCCTCACTATCATTCTGTAGCTCTGTAGTGCAGAATGGTCTGACTGTACCTCAGGTCTCTGAACTGTTGGTGTTAGTATGCACCTAAAGGTTGTCGTTGCTGCAGGTTGTAATTTGCAGCAGAACTCGCCATCATGATCTAATTTTAGATCTGCAAAAGTCACATAAAATCAAAGTGTGTTTCTTGTGACAAGATCACTTCCATGTAGAATGGTCTGCCTGTACCTCTCTATCATCCTGTAGTGTAGAATGGTCTGACTGTACCTCACTATCATCCTGTAGTCTGAAACCTTCAGGATCACCGAATGATCCCTTACCACCTCGTTTGTTTAAAGAAGTGTTCTCTACAGTCGCCCCTTATGTGCTTGAAATTGTTAACACCAGTCTAATTTCTGGTTGTGTGCCCAAGAGTTTTAAACGGGCAGTGGTGCAACCTCTCCTTAAGAAGCCTGGCTTGGATTCCAACATTATGTCTAATTTTAGACCGATCTCTAAGCTTGCGCTGACCTCAAAACTTCTTGAAAAAATTGTGTACCAGCAATTAAAAGCATATTTAGAGGAGAATTTTGTCTTTGAAGTGTTCCAGTCCGGCTTCAATTCTAGGCACAGTACTGAAACTGCCTTATTGAGAGTTGTTAGTGACATCTTTCAAGCTACCGATGGTGGTCACAGTGTCATCCTTGTTTTGCTTGACTTGACTGCTGCCTTTGACACTGTAGACCACCAGATACTACTGACCCGCTTAGAAAGCTCTGTTGGTATCCGTGGCACTGCATTGGAGTGGCTGAGGTCCTACCTCACTGATCGGGAATTCTGTGTTAGGATAGGCTCCTCTCAGTCCAGAGTATCCCCTCTAAATTGTGGAGTGCCCCAAGGGTCCATTCTTGGCCCCCTGCTTTTTTCATTGTATCTCCTTCCACTTGGAACAATTTTTAGGAAACATGGCATTGCATTTCATCTGTATGCAGATGATACGCAAATGTACATGCCACTGAAGCAAGGAAATGGCAACAATGCAAAACAGCTACTTGACTGTGTTGAGGAAATCAGGAACTGGTTGTCCTTAAATCTCTTGTTTTTAAATGACAGTAAAACTGAAATGACAGTGTTTGGGCCGAGTGGTGGAACCCCTGCCCTTGATGATTTTGGTGCACTGAGCCAGTATTTTAAGCCTGTGATCACCAATCTCGCTGTAAAACTTGACTGCACTCTCAAACTTGAAGCCCAGGTCAGTTCAGTGGTTAAAACAAGTTTCTTTCAAATCCGACAGCTGGCTAAAGTTAAACCTATTCTGTCTATGAAACACTTTGAAATATTAATCCATGCATTTGTCACAAACCGCCTTGATTACTGCAACGCTCTGTATGCCGGTCTTGATGAGAAACTTCTGCACCGTCTACAAATGGTGCAAAATGCAGCAGCTCGGCTCTTGACTGGGACTAAAAAGAGAGAGCACATAACTCCTATTCTGAAGTCTTTGCATTGGCTCCCTGTACGTTTTAGAATTGATTTTAAAATTCTTTTATTTGTTTTTAAATGCCTTCATGGCCTTGCACCTCAGTATCTGACTGAGCTGGTGCAGCCCTATGTACCTGCTCGTTCCCTTAGGTCAGCTGACCTCTCATGGTTGGTGACCCCAAAGTCAAATAAGAGAAGGAGAGGTGCTCGGTCTTTTGCTGTCGCTGGTCCTAACTTATGGAATGCACTACCTTTGCACCTTCGACAGATCGATTCACTGCCTGTATTTAAATCAGCTCTTAAAACATATCTTTTTACCCTAGCTTTTAATTGATTTTAAGTTGTAATTTTATTTCTGTTTTGTTTTACTCTTTTTTTTAATGTCTCATATGTTTTATGTGTGTACTGCACTTTGGTCAACTGTGTTGTTTTGTAAAGTGCATTACAAATAAAGTTGGATTGGATTGGATTGGATTGTAGTGTAGAATGGTCTGACTGTACCTCTATCATTCTGTAGTTCTGTAGTATAGAATGGTCTGACTGTACCTCACTATCATTCTGAAGCTCCAACTTGTTTGTGTCCTCGGGGGTGGGGCTAAGAACAGGATCATGTGACTGTGAAATACTGACAGAAGCAATTTGTTTTAATGAAACTAATTTCCATTTTATCACCGATGGCTGATTCTCAGCAAAAGAAAACGCCACAAAAAACAATAAAATACAACTTTGTGATCAGACTTTACCAATAAACGGGACTTCTTGATGAAAGGTTTGCTAGTAAAATGTTTCAGTGGAAGAAATTAATTATAAATTCCTGCAAATTTAGAAAAAACAAGCTTATGACTTCCTCATTAACTGATAAAGAAAAGGGGAAACAGGAAGTGAGCTCAGAATCCTCACTGTTCCAATAAACATCCTCAACAGAGAAGAAAACTGTTCTTCAGGTTTGGTTGATGGCTCGAGGTTTGCCACAAAGATTCTGGATTCACTAAATGAAAGTATTTTAACATTAAACTTTAAAGCTATCATAAAATAGTGAAGGTTTTCAGATTTATCTTCTCTGAAACCAGCTGTATCTTCCTTTCATGAGTGGATCTGGAGAAACGATGGATTTAAAGTCGGACTGTTTCCTGGAGCTTTATTTAAACAGGAAGTAATCCGTCCACCTCTCAGATCCTCAGAGTTCAGCAGAAATAAAACCTCTCTGACCTCTGACATCCTCTCTGCTGCTTTCAAATCCAAAAACTTTTACTGTTGAAACCATTAAAAGTTGTTCTGGCTGGAAGCCCAGCGTCTGGACAGAAAACATGAAACATCGTTTGGAACTAATTGAAACTAATCACTCGTTGCTGGGGTCCCATATGTTCCACATCCAGACAGAAACACTGTTTGGTTCAGACCTCTGTTAGAAATTTAGATGAATGCATGAAGACGAGGTGGTGTTTGGAGGAAGGCAGCATTTATAGAAGAATTAGAAGAATAGAACAAAGGGAGATCAGAGTCCAAACCTCACCTGGATTCATTAAGATTTACCTCCTAAACTAAAGACCAACAGCTTCTCCATCTGACCCCAACATCGTCTGAAGCAGCTTTAACTAAAATCAGGTGAAAGTAGATGTTCATCCTGGTGGTTCTCTTCAATTTACGTCCACATCTATGATCTGGGATTTCCTCATAACTGGTGGAAAAACTGTTGGTGTTTTCTTAGAATATGCATCAGAAAATATAAAAACCTGCACAATCTTCAGATTAAACCTCCAGACAAAGAGATGCATGCTTTATTTTACACAAATATAGTAAAAATACAGTAAAAATATTGTAAAAATACTGTAAAATATAGTAAAAGTACAAGAAAATATAGAAAAATACAGTAAAATATCGCAAAAATTTAGAAAAAATCTAGTAAAAATACAGTAAAATATCGTAAAAATATGGTAAAAAATATAGTAAAAATAGAGTTAAAATGTGGTTAAAAATACACTAAAAATGAAGTAATAATACAGTAAAATATAGTTTAAAAAAAAACAGTGAAATATATTAAAATACAACCAAAACCCAAACCTCAACTGGATTCATTCAGTTTTACCGCCTAAACTAAAGACCAACAGCTTCTCCAACTGAAGCAGCTTTAACTAAACTCAGGTGAAACTAGACGTTCATCCTGGTGGTTCTCTTCAGTTTACATCTAACCAGACTCCACCTGTCAGAGGTACTTCCTGATTTACCTGCTGGGATTTCATCATAACTGGTGTAAAAATTGTTTTCTTAAAATATGCATCAGAAGATATAAAAACCTGCACGGTCTTTAGACTAAACCTCCAAACAAAGAGACACATTTATAGATAATGACATGTCAGTGTGAGGAAACAGAAACTCAGCATGATAAATCAGAATACCAGCATGTTCTGCTGAAGGACGTCTAGTCGGAATATTTGATGTTCTTCTGCTGATTCTGACCCACAATCATCTGCAGCAGAACATCATGAAGACAGAACTACACCATAAAGACTGAAGAACCAAGAAACTCTGAGAAAAGGTTATAGAAAAGCATCAGTCAGGACGATACAAGAACATTTAAAGTTCCTGAAGATCTCCTGGAGTCCAGTTAAATCCATCATTAAGAAATGGAAGGAAGATGGAACATGAATAAATCTGACTAGAGCAGGACGTCCTCAAGACCTGAGAGACTAGAGAGGGAGGCCACCAAGACTCCTATGACTCCTCTGAAGGAGAAAGAGACAAGAAAGGGAGGCCACCAAGACTCTGATGACTTCTATGTTTGGTGGGCACCAAACACTGAACATTATCACAAACACACCATCAGCACCATGGAGCATGGTGGTGGCAGCATCATGATGTGAAGCATGGTGGTGGCAGCATCATGATGTGAAGCATGGTGGTGGCAGCATCATGATATGAAGCACGGTGGTGGAAGCATCATGATGTGAAGCACGGTGGTGGCAGCATCATGATGTAAAGCATGGTGGTGGCAGCATCATGATGTAAAGCACGGTGGTGGCAGCATCATGACTAAAGCACGGTGGTGGAAGCATCATGATGTGAAGCACGGTGGTGGCAGCATCATGATGTGAAGCACGGTGGTGGAAGCATCATGATGTGAAGCATGGAGGTGGCAGCATCATGATGTGAAGCACAGTGGTGGCAGCATCATGACTAAAGCATGGTGGTGGAAGCATCATGATGTGAAGCATGGTGGTGGCAGCATCATGATGTGAAACATGGTGGTGGCAGCATCATGATATGAAGCACGGTGGTGGCAGCATCATGATGTGAAGCACAGTGGTGGCAGCATCATGATGTGAAGCACGGTGGTGGCAGCATCATGATGTGAAGCATGGAGGTGGAAGCATCATGATGACAACTGCTCTACACTGTGTTTAATTTTATATTTCAGATCGAAATCTACTCCTTTAATAATACTCCAGACGGTTTGTTAGAAAACGTTCCATCAGAAGATCTAGAGACCAACAGGATGATCAGAGAGAACCTGGATATGAGGAGAAAAGAGTTTCCTCCAAACAGCCAGAGGAGGAGGAATGCTGGAGGAACCAGAGGAGAGCAGAGAGGAGGAGGAACATTGGAGAAACTGGAGGAGAGCAGAGAGGAGGAGGAGGAATCAGAGGAGAGCAGAGAGGAGGAGGAGGAATCAACAATCAGAACTTTAATTTCTCTCCATATTAATGAGCAGCAGCTGAAATGTCAGCAGAATGCAGTCATACATGAAAAACATTTAATGCATTCTGAACATCACTTTTCTTCTCACAGATTCATCTCATCCTCCAAATGAGGAAGTCTGTCGGAGCTGCATAACGGAACTAAAGTTAGGAGGGGACGATAAGATCCATCTTCCTCCTCCTCCTCACTAATCTCCTCTCCTTCCATTCCTCTTTCTCTGGTTCTTCTGCTCGTCCTCCAACAGCTTCATGAAGACTCTGGTTGAAATATTCTCCTGATGTTCCTCTCTGGTTCTCTGTGATCACCTCATCTGGTTTTAGAACATTAATGATGTTTAAATGTTCCTGAGAAGGTTCTCAAAGAATCTGTTTATCTCCTCAACATACATGAAGGAAACTCAGTATTACTGCATCAGTACCGCAGTAATCCTCAGAGTACTACTACTTCATGTACTACCACACAGCTGGGACAAAGTACTTCATCATATTACTGCAGTTAGAACTTTGACCTCCTCAGCGTTGAATAATCTCAGAGGTTCAGTCCTCCACAAATATCCTGAAACAGTTTTATGACTTCTGTCCTCCATGTTTAGGGTTTTATAAAGGTTTATTTAAGGTTTTTTAAGGGTTTGTTTAAGGTCTATTAAGGTTTTTTTAAAGGTTTATTGAAGGTTTGTCTAAGGTTGAGGAGGGTCTGTTCAGTGTAAAGGTTCCATCAGTGTTCTGGGTCGACCTCAGATGTTTTATTGACCCGTCCATCCACCCCGACCTCTCGTCCGTCTACAGCAGACCTGGGCATCCTACGGCCCGCGGGCCACATCCGGCCCACCGGACGACCCTGACTGGCCCGTATGAGGTCTTTGGAAAATATTAAAAGTCAATGCAAATATATATCATCACAATACATGCAAGCAATATGCCTGCACTGCTTTTATTTTGAAAGGTCCGCTAAGTTAAAGTTTTTTCGCTTGTGCTTTCCATACTTAGCATAAGGTTTATGCGCTGATTGGTTTGTTGGTCAGCTTCAGCCCGGGAAGATGTCAGCTAACGGCAAAAAAAGAAAGATTGATTCCGAATGCAGAGTTTTTAACAAAACATGGACTTCCAAGTATTTCTTCACTGAAATCAGAGGTAAAGCTGTGGGCTGGTTTGTGGAGAACAGATCGCGGTGCTCAAGGATTATAATCTGAATCGACATTACGAGACCAAACATGGCGGAGAAGTACAAACATTTGACTGATGCAGAGCGGGGAGGATATCTGAAGGTTTGCTAGCTAAACTGCTAAAGCAGCAATGACTTTGTTTTACCAAAGCTCACATCAAAGGATGCAGCAGTCAAGACGAGTTTTCTAATATCCTACAAAATCGCCAAAAACAGTAAGCCATTCTCTGATGGAGAGTTTATAAAAGAATGTCTGGTGGACTCTGCAGCGCTTATATGCCCGGAGAAGAAAGGAGCGTTCGTTAACGTGACCCTTTGGAGGTGAACGGTAACGAGGCGGGTGGAGAGCAGCGCCGAAAATCTGGAGCTTCAGCTGCACAAAAAAGTGGACGATTTTGACGTTTTGTCCTTGGCTCTGGATGAGAGCTGTGATGTCCGTGACACAGCCCAGTTACTCATCTTTGTACGTGGACTAACAAAAACCTTTGAGATGACGGAGGAGCTGGCAGCTGTGCAGCCAATGAAAGGAACCACGACGGTTCACTGAGGTAAATACATGCATGAACAAGCTGGGAATAAAATGGGAGAATTTGGTTGGTGTTACTACTGATGGCTGTCCAAATTTGACAGGGAAAAATGTTGGACTTTTGAAACGGAGGCAAGATAAAGTGACTGAAATAAACCCAGAACAGAAACTGATATTTTTGCATTGTATTATACATCAGGAGGTGCTGTGTAAGTCAGTGCTAAAAATCAACCACGTGACTGATGTTGTAGCTAAAGCAGTTAACTTCATCAGGGCAAGAGCATTGAATTACAGACAGTTTGTTGTCTTTTTGGAGGAGATGATAGTGAACATGGTAACCTTGGTTACCAGACAGCTGTCAGATGGATCAGCCTGGACAAGGTGCTTAAATGAGTTCGGGATCTGAGAGCAGAGATTCAAGACTTGGGCATTGTACATCATTGTATTGTTTCATTTACTGTTTTTATTGAGATATATTGAACATTGCTGTAAGTGTAGTGGGTAGCTGTTGTCTTTCTTTATGCTTTCTTTATGCTTCACAGTCATCTTAATGTAGATCATCTCTGCACTTTTAAACTTTATTTTTATTTTTATTTTTTCTGTTAAAAAATTTTGCCACCCTTGTATATATTGTAAATAAAGCTGCTGTAACAATGTAAATTTCCCCTGGAGTGGGGAGAAATAAAGAACTTTATCTTATCTTTATCTTATCTTATTTTGAAAAACTGACAACACCTCATAGCGTTATGGATGAACAAAAACTGACATGATAAGGCAAGTTTCAAATCTCTGCCAGCTGATGGTCACATTGTTGTAGAATAAATTCTGAGTGATGGCCTACTTACTTCATTTGTAAAAACAGTGACTGCTGAAAAGTAATTAAAGCACTTGGAAAATCAGTTTCACATTTTAAGTATGTCTTTATGATAGTAAATATCTACAACTCAATAGGCAGCAATCGTAGTTTGAATGAAAAAACAAAATCTTTCATTAAATAGTTGTGTTCTGTGTTCCACATTTTCATTATATCATTGTATTGTTTCATTTACTGTTTTTATTGAGATATATATTGAACAGAGCTTTTAAGTGTACTGGTCCGGCCCTTAACCACCATCAAAGTTTCTCATGTGGCCCCATATGAAAATTAATTGCCCACCCCTGGTCTACAGATTCCTGATCAGTTTGATTTTTACCACAGAACTGATCCAGTATTGATGATGCTGCCAGTTATTGATCAGGAGAAATAAACTGAATTAACATCCTGCTAAAAACTGTTTCTCACTTTAGACACCTGAGTGTCACCAGACATGAACAGAGGATCAGGTGGAGGTTAGATATCCATCAGATAAATTAATCAATGATCTGATTGATCAGTTAAATTAATCAATGATCTGATCGATCGGTTAAATTAATCAATGATCTGATCGATCAGGTAAATTAATCAATAATCTGATTGATCAGATCATCTCTGATTTCAGCTGATCATCTCAACAAACAATCACAGTCTCAGATCTTCTAACTGCAGCTTCACTGAAAAACACTGTACACTGCTGACACTAGTGTGTGCGCATGTGTGTGTGTGTGTGTGTGTGTGTGTGTGTGTGTGTGTGTGTGTGTGTGTGTGTGTGTGTGTGTGTGTGTGTGTGTGTGTGTGTGTGTGTGTGTGTATGTGTGTCTCGCTGTCTCCGGCTCAGATGGATGTTCCACTGGCTCTGAAAGAGCAGGAAGCAGCTCAGTGACACCCCATTTATACCGACACACATTAACCTCTGTGTGTGTGTGTGTGTGTGTGTGTGTGTGTGTGTGTGTGTGTGTGTGTGTGTGTGTGTGTGTGTGTGTGTGTGTGTGTGTGTGTGTGTGACATCACTCTCCTTTAATGGCCTCCAGTTCACAATTACTGCAACAAACTCTTCCTTGTATTTAATTATAGCTCCAGACAGCAGCTCTTTATAAAGACTCTTTCATGTCAAAGTGAAGGCAGATTATACTGAATAATGTCAACCAGTCAAAATAGAAAATGTGAAATATTAAACTGTATAAATATTCACTTTATTGGTTCTAGAAGTCCTTAATGGATGATTTAAGGTCAGTGATTAGAAGATAAAGTTCCTGGGTCTGAAGGTCCAGTCTGTGGTGGATCAGAACTCCTGGATAAAATTACACCATGAAGACTGAAGAACCAAGAAACTCTGAGGAAAGGTTGTAGAAAAGCATCAGTCAGAACGATACAAGAACATTTAAAGTTCCTGAAGATCTCTTGGAGTCCAGTTAAATCCATCATTAAGAAATGGAAGGAAGATGGAACACGAATAAATCTGACTAGAGCAGGACGTCCTCAAGATCTGAGAGACTAGAGAGGGAGGCCACCAAGACTCCTATGACTCCTCTGAAGGAGAAAGAGTCTAGAGAGGGAGGCCACCAAGACTCCTATGACTCCTCTGAAGGAGAAAGAGACTAGAGAGGGAGGCCACCAAGACTCCTATGACTCCTCTGAAGGAGAAAGAGACTAGAGACGGAGGCCACCAAGAGTCCTATGACTCCTCTGAAGGAGAAAGAGACTAGAGAGGGAGGCCACCAAGACTCCTATGACTCCTCTGGAGGAGAAAGAGACTAGAGAGGGAGGCCACCAAGATTCCTATGACTCCTCTGAAGGAGAAAGAGTCTAGAGAGGGAGGCCACCAAGACTCCTATGACTCCTCTGAAGGAGAAAGAGACTAGAGAGGGAGGCCACCAAGATTCCTATGACTCCTCTGACGGAGAAAGAGACTGTAGAGGGAGGCCACCAAGACTCCTACGATTGTTGGTAACCAAACACTGCACATTATCACAAAAAAACACCATCACCACCATGAAGCATGGTGGTGGCAGCATCATGATGTGAAGCATGGTGGTGGCAGCATCATGATGTGAAGCATGGTGGTGGCAGCATCATGATGTGAAGCACGGTGGTGGCAGCATCATGATGTGAAGCATGGTGGTGGCAGCATCATGATATAAAGCATGGTGGTGGCAGCATCATGATGTGAAGCATGGTGGTGGCAGCATCCTGATGTGAAGCACGGTGGTGGCAGCATCATGATGTGAAGCATGGTGGTGGCAGCATCATGATGTGAAGCATGGTGGTGGCAGCATCATGATGTGAAGCACGGTGGTGGCAGCAGAATTCCAAGATAAAGTGTGTGTAATGAGCCTCCTGTATTTATTCTGTAGTTTTATTTCTTACAGCAGCTCTGTAGAAACACTCGTTAGCTGCTGGATGTATTTTTAAAGCAGCCAGCAGCTTCATTTCTAACATATTAATGATAATTGTGAATATTTCTCTCTTCTCTAAACTATTTAAATCCATCTGAAGCTGAACTCTCCATGCTGCTGAGAGTTTCTGGAACTTTCTCTTTCAACAAATTAAAACCCTTGTGTTTGGACAAAAAAAAAAAAAGAAAAAGAAAGCAAACAGACTTTCTCTCTTTCCGACAACAAAAGACCCGGCAACACGTTTTAATTGTCGCCATGGAAACCAGATGAATGAGGCATTTGACTGGCCGGTAAAGAGCATTCGCCATTCAGCCTCCAGCCAATCACGTGTTCTCTGAGTGTTCAGCTGGAGGCCGAAACCTCCCAGACACAAACAGAAAGAAGAGAAGAACAAGTTAGAAACGCACTGATAACGTTCAGAAAAACCAGTAAAGCCTTCAGCTGATCACATCCACACCTCGTTAGTCTAACATCCTGATGTTTCAGGATTATTCTGGAGAACTTTAGTTTTAACCCTCCTGTTGTCTTCATTTATGGGCACCAAAAAATACTGTTTCCTTGTCTGAAAAAATCCCAAAATTCAGCAAAAAAATTCCCCAAATTTTTGAAAATTAGCAAAACCTTCAGGAAGAAAATTCCAATAATTCCTTAAAAGTTTCCCTTAAAAATTTCATTAAAAAATTTCATTAAAAAAAACAAGAAAATGGCAAGAAAATTCTTGTAAATATTTTCCAAAAATTAGTAAAAATCTTCCAAAAAATTTCCTAAAAATATCGAAAGTGATTCCATATATATATCAGTAAAACCTCTAATATTTTCTTTTAAGAAACATTTTTAACATTTCTCTTTTTCCACCAAAAAATGTTCAAAAATTTCCCAAAAATGTTGAAAATGTGGACATCAGAAGTTTCACTGTGGTTTTATTTTTCTCCAAATTTTCAAACTTTAAAACAGGTCAGTTTGACCCGCAGGATGACACGAGGGCTGAAATGAACAAACACAGCGACGATCCACCAATCAGCTGCAGGTAAATCAGTGTTTAACGACCTGCTGCAGGTTTAATCTGGAGACTGGGAGGAAGTTCCTGCTCTGGTTCTTTCAAATCTAACAGAGAGATGAAGAAGAACCTGAGGAAGCATCTAGGAATGATAAAAAACTAACTTCAGATGAGAAAGATGACAAGGTTCCATCTGACCACCAGAAGATCAGCAGTCCTGGTTTTATGGACATGAAGAAGTTTAACCCTTCAATCCATCAGTGGCTTGTTTTCTTTCAATGTCTTTGTAACGAAAAGTTTTTATCATTTCATTTTTCAGCTATATCTAAAAAAACATATTTCTGATATCATTTCATTTACATTTTTAAGTTGTCTTTAATACTTTTTGAAGAAGCTGTAGTATTTGAACGACTACCCCCAGCTCTTTATCTCTGATTGTATCATCCAGAGGTGACGGAGGGACGGAGAGCAGCAACAGCTGGAGGAAAAGAAAATGGATGTTTTTCATTCTTCTGTTGCTATTCTGTGTGATATCCTTCTTTTTCAGTTATTAAAATGCTCAAAATCTGTTATAAAATGAAAAATAAACATGATTCAAACATGAAATCATTCTAGTGTCTAGAAAAAGTGAATACAAACAACAGTACTAATGATTATTCGGAATCAAAATTACAATAATAGTATAAAACACATTGATTCTTACTCAAAGTTGTCTAGAACTTGCTAAAAAAAAATCCTCCTGAACTGTTCAAAACCTGCCCAACATGAGTTAGTTGTTTAGGGAGGGTTAAAAATACTAAAATGGGTCCAAACGTTTATAGAGCAGGACTTCAACAGTGTGCTTCTAGAACTAGAACATTCAGTTGACCTGCAGACAGGAAGCAGGCTGACAGGTAAACAGGAAGTTCTGTTTCTGATTCACATCCACTTGCCTGAGGTCGACTCCAACGCCTGGTCCGGTCTCAGGTTTACAGAACCTCAGAGTAGGTTTGTTCTGATACGACCAGACAGAAGATTAAACTCTATGAGCCTCGTCTCACTTTCACCCGAATATCTGAGGATCTGAGGAGCAGATCTTCATTAGAACCCCTGATCTTCTGTGATTCCCAGCGGAGCAGACGTTCTCTCCTTAAGCTCCTAGAAGACCAGCATGTGGAGCAGATGTTTGATGAACTCCCCAGAGAGTCGATCAGCTGTTTGTTCTGTCCACACTCTTTAATGTGAGGATTATATGGAACGCTGCAGCCTCAGGAGGAAACCTCAGGATTGATTCTGTCTCTGTTGATCCTGTCGCCTCTAATCACCACCACAGAAGAACTACCTGATAATTAATGATTAATATTACTGATTATTTTTACTGATTATTATTACTGATTATTACTGATTAATACTGATTATTACTGATTATTATTACTGATTATTATTACTGATTATTACTGATTAATACTGATTATTATTACTGATTATTACTGATTAAAACTGATTATTATTACTGATTATTACTGATTATTATTACTGATTATTACTGATTATTACTGATTAATACTGATTATTATTACTGATTATTATTACTGATTATTACTGATTAAAACTGATTATTAATACTGATTATTACTGATTATTATTACTGATTATTACTGATTAATACTGATTATTACTGATTATTATTACTGATTATTACTGATTAATACTGATTATTACTGATTATTATTACTGATTATTATTACTGATTATTACTGATTAATACTGATTATTATTACTGATTTTTATTACTGATTATTATTGATTATTATTACTGATTATTACTGATTAATACTGATTATTACTGATTATTATTACTGATTATTACTGATTAATACTGATTATTATTACTGATTGTTATTACTGATTATTACTGATTATTATTACTGATTATTATTACTGATTAATACTGATTATTACTGATTATTATTACTGATTAATACTGATTATTATTACTGATTATTATTACTGATTATTACTGATTATTATTACTGATTATTACTGATTATTACTGATTATTATTACTGATAATTATTACTGATAATTATTACTGATTATTATTACTGATTATTACTGATTATTATTACTGATTATTATTACTGATTATTACTGATTATTATTACTGATTATTATTACTGATTATTATTACTGATTATTACTGATTATTATTACTGATTATTATTATTACTGATTATTACTGATTATTATTACTGATTATTATTACTGATTATTATTACTGATTAATACTGATTATTACTGATTATTATTACTGATTATTATTACTGATTAATACTGATTATTATTACTGATTATTATTACTGATTATTACTGATTATTATTACTGATTATTATTACTGATTTTTATTACTGATTATTACTGATTATTATTACTGTTTATTACTGATTAATACTGATTATTACTGATTATTATTACTGATTATTACTGATTAATACTGATTATTATTACTGATTATTACTGAGTATTATTACTGATTATTACAGATTTTTACTGATTATTATTAATGATTATTACTGATTAATACTGATAATTATTACTGATTATTATTATTGATTATTACTGATTATTATTACTGATTATTACTGATTATTATTACTGATTATTACTAATCATTATTACTGATTATTACTGATTATTATTACTGATTATTATTACTGATTAATACTGATTATTACTGATTATTATTACTGATTATTACTGATTATTATTACTGATTATTATTACTGATTATTACTGATTGTTATTACTGATTATTACTGATTATTATTACTGATTATTATTCCTGATTATTACTGATTTTTACTGATTATTATTACTGATTATTATTACTGATTATTACTGATTATTATTACTGATTATTATTACTGATTAATACTGATTATTATTACTGATTATTATTAATGAATATTACTGATTATTATTACTGATTATTACTGATTATTACTGATTATTATTACTGATTATTACTGATTATTATTACTGATTATTACTGATTATTATTACTGATTATTACTGATTATTATTACTGATTATTATTACTGATTATTACTGATTATTACTGATTATTATTACTGATTATTACTGATTATTATTACTGATTATTATTACTGATTATTATTGATTATTATTACTGATTATTATTACTGATTATTACTGATTATTATTACTGATTATTATTACTGATTATTATTACTGATTATTATTACTGATTAATACTGATTATTATTACTGATTATTACTATGATCCGTTACCACTGATGGAACTGGTTCTGATAGAAATGATAGAAACAACAGATCCACAGCAGCTCTGGGTTCTGACACACACTAAGTTAGAGATGCTGCTTCATGGTCAACACACAAACAACTAACACACCAACAACACAACAACTCAAACATCAACAACACAACTCACACACCAACAACACAACAACTCAGACACCAACAACACAACAACAACTAAAACACCAACAACACAACACCTAACACACCAACAACACAACAACTAACACACCAACAACACAACAACTAACACACCAACAACACAACAACAACACGCCAACAATACACCAACCTCCAACAACTCTGAGATTCTGTTACTGCAACAAACTACAGCATGAAACAGGAGGAAAACTAGACAACAACAGACACACCAACAGACACACAACAACACTCCAACACACATGTCATCATCACCGCTGTAGATTAACCTGCTTTCACTACATCCAGTACACTGGAGGATGGAATAACTGTGTGTGTGTGTGTGTGTGTGTGTGTGTGTGTGTGTGTGTGTGTGTGTGTGTGTGTGTGTGTGTGTGTGTGTGTGTGTGTGTGTGTGTGTGTGTCCAGCTCTATGTAGCCTAAACGACAGACAATCTTTATTCTAATGAAGAAGGTGCCCAAGGTCAGATGGAGAGCAGGGTGATGAATGGAGAACACACACACACACACACACACACACACACACACACACACACACACGATTAGTTGTGTGTGTGTGCAGCTGCAGTGTGTGTTTGTCATGTTTCTAACAGTAAAAGGAGACTTTCCCCTTGAGACGACATCAAACGTTATTCTCACACTTAAACAAACCGTCAGTGCAAATAAAACGTGTTGGCAGGTTAGAGGAGAAACTGGAGCAGGAGTCTGGATATCTGGAGTCAGAAAACCAAACACCAACACTTTCATTCTAAAATCACACACTGAGTCTGTTTCAGTCAACAGATCAGTTTAACGTCCATCCAGGAGTCTCAGTCTGAACACTTCATCTGGTTTCTGTTTCTAGAACCAACTGTGATCATCAGTATTATGGGATGTATCCTAGTGTGAACAGCTTAGAGTTGTAGAAACCATCACTGTTTCCCTGGATGTGTTTCTGTTTTCTGATAATTCAGCGGAGAAAAACTGTTGTGTCTCACATTCTGATTTATTCACAGAGTTAATCCTGTCTCTAGATGATCCTGTTCCATCGTCTCGAATGTTCTGACCAACCACCAACCACCAGCTGATATGAGCCTTATAGTTTACTCAGAAGGACCTTTTAAAGTTTCCTCTGGTGAAATATCTAAAAACAGAAGAAGACTCTTTGGTATGATGAGATTAAAATGAAGATTTTTGTCCGTTAGACTAGATGTCATCACAAATACACCATCCCCGACTGTGAAGCAGGTGGTGGCAGCATCATGATGTGAAGCACGGTGGTGGCAGCATCATGATGAAGCATGGTGGTGGCAGCATCATGACGTGAAGCACAGTGGTGGCAGCATCATGATATTTTTCTCAGAACTCAAATGTGTTTTTTCTTAAAAATTGGTCAAATTACATGAAACTTAACTGAAATTACACAAAATTGTCCTGTATTTGTCAAAAATGACTCAAACACAGTTCCAAATGACAAAAGACGTCCAAAATGACACTAAATTGTCCCAGAATTATTCAAATTTGTCCAAAAAATGACGAAGAAAATTCCAAAATGACTCAATATTTCCTCAAATTATTCCAAAAATGTTGCAAAGGACCTGAAATTTTGTCCAAAATTCGCCTCCTAAATATCATGGTTCTATCTGCTGGACTGATGAAGTTCTGAAAAAGTCCATTGAAAAGTGATAAATCTGGACCCACCTCTATGGACTTGAAGGACCTGGAACGTTCTAAGTGAGACTAAACTTAAAGACTGGAAGCAGGAAAGGAGAACGTACCCCGGAGAAAGTTCTAGAGTAGACCTACTGACAACTGGAGAAAGTTCTAGAGTAGACCTACCGACAACTGGAGAAAGTTCTAGAGTAGACCTACCGACAACTGGAGAAAGTTCTAGAGTAGACCTACCGACAACTGGAGAAAGTTCTAGAGTAGACCTACCGACAACTGGAGAAAGTTCTAGAGTAGACCTACCGACAACTGGAGAAAGTTCTAGAGTAGACCTACCGACAGCTGGAGAAAGTTCTAGAGTAGACCTACCGACAACTGGAGAAAGTTCTAGAGTAGACCTACCGACAACTGGAGAAAGTTCTAGAGTAGACCTACCGACAACTGGACAGTTGTCGGTAGGTCTAATCTAGATTTTTCTCAAGGGGATGTTCTCCTCTATGGACTTCAAGGACCTCGAACTCTGGAGGTATGAAGGTAGAACTCTGATCATTAGTAAAGCTACTGGAGATGAAGAAGCAGATGTTCTGAGGAGGTTCTTGGTGGCAGTTTTGTCAGATTGAGTAGATCTTAAATGTAATTATTCTCCTGTCTGCTGTCATCAGGTCCTGGTTAAATTCAGGACTTCCTGTCTGAGAACAGACGCGTGCTTCTTGTCGTTGTTTTGGAGGAAACTCTCCAACCTTGGCCTGACATTGGCTCTGTGCTCCACGTCAAACTCCTTTTAGTGAGCATCAGATGGAGGCGGTGTCAGGTTTCAGTCAGATGTTCCTGGAAGCTCCGAGTCTCTGGAGAGTCGACTCACAGCAGAAAGTTGGAGAGATGCTGCTGAGTCGAGTCTCTTTGTTCTAAAGCAGATATATCCCCGACTTTATCAAGACTGACAGAACAAACGCACAGGAAACACACTCCCACAGGACACGCACAACGCACAACACACACACACACACACACACACACACACACACACACACACACACACACACACACACACACACACACACACACAATACAAGCTATACAACCACTGAGTACACACACACCCACACAATACACACACTGCACACAGACAGGACACACACACACACACACACACACACACACACACACACACACACATTATAACACATGCTATACACACACTAAAGCACACAGAGACACACAACCACAGTAGCACACTGAAACACACACATACATAATCCACACTCACACACAACCATGTGCACAGTAACACACAACCAGTAAAAATACAGTTAAAAAAAATAGTAAAATAAAGGAAAAATATAATGAAATGCTGGGAAACATAGTAAAAATACAGTAAAAATATAATAAAAATATAGTTTATTATTGAAATGTAAATCCAGGATTAAACAGCGAACCTGAGACTCTGGAGGAAATTATAGAGGAACTGACTGTTTAATTAAACAATTAAAATACTGGAAAATAAAGTAAAAACTGTGTAAATATAATAAAATAGAACACTAAAAATATATAAAAATACTGTAAAATATAGTAAAATCCACTAAAAATATGTAAAAATACTGTAAAAATATAGTAAAATACTCTAAAAATATATAAAAATACTGTAAAATACAGTAAAATACACTAAAAAGATAGAAAATGCTGTAAAATATAGTAAAATACACTAAAAAGATATAAAATACTGTAAAATATAGTAAAATGCACTAAAAATATATTTTAAAAAGACTGTATAATGTACTAAAATAAAGGAAAAATACAGTAAAATATAGTAAAAAAAACAGTAAAAATACAAAACATATATAGTAAACTAGTAAAAATATAGCAAAAATATAGCAAAAATTTGGTAAAATACACTAAAATATAGTAAAATATAGTAAAAAATATATAGCAACACAGTACAACAGTACAAATACAGTAAAAATATAGTAAAAAATATAAAAATACAGTAAAATATAGTCAAAATGTAGTAAATATTGTTGAGAAACATGGAGGTATGAGATCCCAGAATCAGCCACAAGGGGGAGACTCTGGCAGAATAACGGCTAAATAAGGGAACATTGTGATATTATAACCTGTCATTTATAACTGATTCATGCTATAACCTAATAAATGTGTTAAAGCTAACACAAATACCTATTTTTATAATCTTTGTTTAAGAAGTAACTAAGTCAGAACAGCAACTCACTGTGAAAAGTGATGTTTTGGTTACCAGGAAAACTGATGTTTTTGATAGATATGACAAATATGAGGAACTAATGCTTTATTAAATGGAAATTCTTTTAAGAGTTTTGATTACTATGAAACTGAGATGTTTTAGAAAGAGTTTTGATTACTGTTAAACTAAGGTTTTTAACTTAGTAATGAAGTGAGAAGTCAAGAGCTAAGGTGAACTGGGGTCAAGTGTTCACAGTAAAGGTTATTAACCTCGAGGTAGACGTCGGGGATTTTTGTGAGTCTGACATCTGTTTCCTGACCGGAGGCCTGCTCTGAGCTGCAGGTGGAACAAATACATTAATAGAGAAGTAAGACTGAGTGGAAGAGTCCAAACAGTCCAAACAGTTAGTTTCAGTTCCTCAAACATGGAGGGGTCTTAGGATGAGTTGGGGGGAGCTGGTGGAACAGTCCAGAATAGATGGTTTTAGTTCCTCCAGAGCACACAGAGGCCATGAGGTCAGTGGATGGAAGCAGTGCACGAGTAAGGAGGGGGATGGATGTTGTCATCATGTATGTTAATTAAGTGTGCAGTCATTGCATATGTAAAAGGTTCAGTTGTTGTATAAATTGCACTGGATCGAGACACGAGCTGGGAGTCGTTGCGAGGTGGTCACTTGTTGCAAGCCAGGGTAGAAATGCTCTGAGCAAAGGGGATTTTACCACGTAACTCGGACGGGGGATTCAACATGATCTGCAAAGGAATATCTGTTCTATTGGAATTATGGACTGAAGGAGTGCTCTTTCTGCACTGTTTGAGGATTACGAAAGACTGTGATCTAAAAATAACGCTGACTGAAGGAATATAACTGAACTCTACTATTTCCAAAGGATTAACACCAGAATGGATTAACAAAGTTTTTACTGGCCCAAAGAACAAAAATGGATACAAGCAGATCTAAATCTGGACTGAACTCTCTCTCCACCTCCTCCCTGGAGCAGAGCCCAGCGGGGCGTCGGTCTTCAGGTGAGCAGCAGGTGTGGCCACACCCTCTGCTCTCCCCCTCCAAATTACATAGTTTGGGTGATTATTGCTCTTCTTAGATAAAAGCATAGTTCCAGTTAGGAGTCATATTAGAGGATTGTTATAAGAATTAATGTTTAATTGGTTGTCTGATGATTTATGGGCTATTGCTATTTTCCTGCTGAAATTTTATAATAAAGCATTTATCCTGCAATTAAAGTTAACAGATTGGAAATTCTATTTATTTTTATCATGATGATGAATTAATCACATATATCTTCTCAGTTTGTAAAAAGTCAGGTTATTGTGTGCATTACATCTAAAACTGGTTCTGTCAGATTACCTAGTCATTGGGGCCGAGGGTGGCCTTTTCTAAACTTATCCTTGGGGTTATCCATTCCTTAACCTCTAAATTTAAACCTAGCAACTTACCAAGTGCAGAATCCGATGAGAGAAAAGCTGCCGTTAACAGACGTGACTGGTAATTAATTTGACCATTGGAAAGTGGCTACTCAGTTGAGTTAGTTATCAGTGGAAGCAGGATAGGCGTCTGGATGGAGGCAGTTAGAAGCTAGGTGAATTTTCTCGCTTACCAGCTTAAAAACGTTCCTCAGATCCCATCTGGGTTGTACCATATGGGCTACGGGAACCGGACCCGTTAGATGGAGAGCTGGTCCAGTAATCCTCTGATAGTTAATTAATTTAGTTGATTGATTTAGGGGGTTACTGGCCCCAGGATTCCACAGGTGGCGCCCGAACAGGGACAAATAATAAATCCCCAGTTAGACAGGTGGATACCCTGTGATCCGTAGGTTAAAAGCTGAAGTTGGGATTGTAGATATCCGCTTTGGCAGAGAGAAGTGATGGTCTGAGGTCTGAGCAGACGGGACTCTGAATCACTGGAAGTCAGAGAGAAGACTTCTGTTTTTTGTTTCCTACTCAGGATTATAACGATGGATTGTAAACTGACGTGAGGATTGTGTATTTCCATGGACGGAAAAGTGTGGTGACCGGCTGAGAGAAAATAATTCAGGGTCACTAGACCTGCAGAAGGGTGTAGGAAGCACCGCAGGGGAGATACGTGAAAGTCGTGAGGGCAATCAGGTAGCCCAGGACGACTTAGCGGAGTAGTCGAACCTAGTCTGCCCTCATCCTGACTCTATGCGCTACGAGCGGCTTTGAGGGAGCAGACGACTCGAGACAACAAGATGGACAAAGTGGAAAATGGACAACAATCAGGGATTAGAATTCCTACAATCGTTCCAGGAGGACTCCCGCCGCTACTCAGCACGACTGCAGAGGAAGCAGCGACTGAGACAGCGGCAGAAGGGGGGGAATTTGGGAATACAGCCGTGTCCCAGTCGCCGAGAGTTCCACCTGGGGTATTACCTGAGCAAGACTTTCAGGTAGTTATTCATGGGGATGGGTGGAATTCTTGGGACTCGGTTGTGAGACAGTTTGTTGGGGCAGCGATCCCCCAGACGGAGAGTTATGGGGGGAAGCAGGCTGTTACTGACGACTGTCAGCGAGAAACACAGATGAGGAAATGACAGTTACTGGGCATGCTGCATTGCAGGGGGAGAGCTCAGATGCAGATGAGGAAGTAAGGCCAAAAATAGAGTAGGCCACTCCAGCTGCAGGCACCCTGGCTGCAGAGCAAGGCAGCTGTCACTGGCTCAGTGATTGAAGCATCAGAGAGCCCACACAGGATCGGGGGGCTCTCCTACTAGGAATGATAAAGTGGATCGTTCTGTCCAGGTGAGAGAAAGTCGTCTTTTGTGGATCGAGGATTGGGGCCAGAAATCCCAGAGAAAGGGAGGTCCTGGAAGAGTACGTGGAGGAAGTGGTGCAGGCCGTTCATGAGAGTAACGGGCATGCTGGCATCATTCCAACACGGAGAAGAGCTGGAGAAGCAGCGTCTTTGGATTTTGGGGAGCAGAATACGCCGTGTCCTGCAGAACTGTGGGGATGGTACAACACTGGTCGCAGAGGACAGCGGGTAGAAGGGCTCACTATAAGAAGCACCGTCCCAAGAGACTGGGAAAAGAAGAAAGGTGAGAGATACCTTTTGGTGCTTGTAGACTTTGTGTCAGGACATGTAGTTATCAGTCCAGTGAAGAAAGCTCAGGGAAATAGAAGAGCTTGGGACTGAAAATGGGACATTTTCACGTTGAGACAGTAATACAGTACTGTTGAAGAAAGGAGGAATCCAGGGCGTGGGGCAGCTGAAACCAGTTCACGACTGGGACAATTAGGAACATAGACATGACCACGAGCACACAGAACCTGCCACCCTTCGTTAGAGTGGCCACTATTAAAGGGGTGGTTAACTTGAGAAGATGCACAACCAGAACTCTGGGCAGGCAGAGCTCTTAAAAAGTTGGAATATTCTGAAAAAGGACTTTTGTCAAACAGACTGAGTCTGAAAGTGAGAGTATAAAGATGCAGAGCACCCGGCCGGAGCCTCCAGAACAGCAGCAGAGGATCCAGCAGAGCCTGAGGAGGACAACATGGCCGAGCACAGTGAGATCAGCGAGGAGGACACCGCTGACTCCATGGATTATACTACACCAAGTAGGGTGAAAGAACTGAGAGTGGGCTCCAGAAAAGGGGCGAAGAAGGATGTACAGGTTTTTTCACTATTGGATGTATCCAAGAGAAAAGCAGTGAAGCAGAAACCTGCATTCAAAGAGTGGATTAAAAAGTCACTACAGAAGGTAGGAGGGGTTCTAAGGACCCTGGGACAGACTTTTTCTATGATGGTGGATTATGATCCAGCAGGGAGGATGACCACACTCCCGTGTTGCTGCATTATGTGCTGTGGTTGAAAC